>NC_091130.1:15940358-15972858 GCF_040183065.1 Periplaneta americana
ATAATAATAATAATAATAATAATAATAATAATAATAATAATAATAATAATAATACTTATTTGTCAGAAACCAGTGTACAAGGCCTGGATATGACATCGTCAGTTTCGATAGTTGATACATTTGAAGACAGTTGTATTTTCATAAGCCAATTAATATTTTATTGTATTGGAGTACTTTGTTACTTCTAATCTTCATATACTTTCTTCTAATCGTGTAATAGTCAATTAAATCCCACTCGAGTTTTGATTTTCTCTAGATAAATCAAAACCTCTAGTGAGATTACTGTTGATAATATATTCAAGTTTGATGAGTAGACCACGGACATTTATCTGTAGTAATCTCAGACCTTGAGTGACATTTATTAGGACTATTTCGTGAATAAAATAAAAATGTAAATAGTATATCCCTAAAATTCGATCACAAAATGTTAATAATTGTATATTAACGAATACTTAACGTATTCAGACATTGTGAAGTTGAAATACTCGTAAATGAATATCGATTACTGCAATAAAGAAATTCGATGTCATTATTCAGCAATGCCAATTGCGAAAAGCGAAATACAGGTTTAACAATGTTAATTACATGTACTACACTTTTCTCTTATTATTATAACATAAATACCTTTTCATTATCTGCTAAAAACATAATTTAATTTAACAGTGACAGTGGGGACAGCTATATACCAATGCTTACGTATTCACAGCGAGACATGTTGCTACTCAGTGAAGCCATCTCTGTATAGATAGGCCTAATTAAAACACGAATTTTATTACGTCATACGGAAGGCAGTTTGATCGAAGACCTTATCATTACTATGCAAGGTCTTTGGGTTTGATATGTGATGATGTTACATAAGTTTGAACATCTGAATTTCTATTAATTGTTTCATTTCATTCACAAAATACAAATTTTATAGACTTATAGGTTAAGTTACCTGTGGAAGCAGGACCAATATCAGCTGTGTCTTATTTCAACCGTTACAATCAGTGCTGGACGAAAGCATTTTTTATAGCTCGACAAACGCATTCTCGCTGTAGTGTGTAACGGAACTAAAGCTGCATCTACACTAGTTCAATATTCCAATCGCGTATGCACGCAATCTGGGAAGAATATTGAAAGAATCAAGTTTAAAAGATACGTTCAATTAAGAAGCATGAAGATTATGTGTCTACACGGTGCGCCGTTTTGAACGTCGTCTTCACTGCGTAAATAGCCTATTACTTACTTACAAATGGCTTTTAAGGAACCCGAAGGTTCATTGCCGCCCTCACATAAGCCCGCCAGTGGTCCCTATCCTGTGCAAGATTAATCCAGTCTCTATCTTCATACCCCACCTCCCTCAAATCCATTTTAATATTATCCTCCCATCTACGTCTCGGCCTCCCTAAAGGTCTTTTTCCCTCCGGTCTCCCAACTAACACTCTATATGCATTTCTGGATTCGCCCATACGTGCTACATGCCCTGCCCATCTCAAGCGTCTGGATTTAATGTTCCTAATTATGTCAGGTGAAGAATACAATGCGTGCAGCTCTCCGTTGTGTAACTTTCTCCATTCTCCTGTAACTTCATCCCGCTTAGCCCCAAATATTTTCCTAAGCACCTTATTCTCAAACACCCTGAACCTATGTTCCTCTCTCAGAGTGAGAGTCCAAGTTTCACAACCATACAGAAGAACCGGTAATATAACTGTTTTATAAATTCTAACTTTCAGATTTTTGGACAGCAGACTGGTTGATAAGAGCTTCTCAACCGAATAATAACACGCATTTCCCATATTTATTCTGCGTTTAATTTCCTCCCGAGTATCATTTATATTTGTTACTGTTGCTCCAAGATATTTGAATTTTTCCACCTCTTCGAAGGATAAAACTCCAATTTTTATATTTCCATTTCGTACAATATTCTGGTCACGAGACATAATCATATACTTTGTCTTTTCGGGATTTACTTCCAAACCGATCGCTCTACTTGCTTCAAGTAAAATTTCCGTGTTTTCCCTAATCGTTTGTGTATTTTCTCCTAACATATTCACGTCATCCGCATAGACAAGAAGCTGATGTAACCCGTTCAATTCCAAACCCTGCCTGTTATCCTCAACTTTCCTAATGGCATATTCAAGCGCGAAGTTAAAAAGTAAAGGTGATAGTGCATCTCCCTGCTTTAGCCCGCAGTGAATTGGAAAAGCATCAGATAGAAACTGACCTATACGGACTCTGCTGTAGGTTTCACTGAGACACATTTTAATTAATCGAACTAGTTTCTTGGGAATACCAAATTCAATAAGAATATCATATAATACTTCCCTCTTAACCGAGTCATAAGCCTTTTTGAAATCTATTAATAACTGATGTACTGTATCCTTATACTCCCATTTTTTCTCCATTATCTGTCGAATACAAAAAATCTGATCAATAGTCGATCTATTACGCCGAAAACCGCAATGATGATCCCCAATAATTTCATCTACGTACGGAGTTAATCTTCTGAAAAGAATATTGGACAAAATTTTGTACGACGTCAACAAAAGTGATATTCCTCGAAAGTTACCACAGTTGGTTTTGTCCCCCTTTTTAAAAATAGGTACAATTATGGACTCCTTCCATTGTTCTGGTACAATTTCCTTTTCCCAAATAGCAAGTACAAGTTTATAAATTTCGCTATATAATGCACTCCCACCCTCTTGTATTAATTCTGCTGGAATTTGATCGATACCTGGAGACTTGTACTTTTTCAGATTTTCTATCGCAATTTCGACTTCTGAAAGCGTGGGTTCGGGTATAAATGGCTCAGCAGTTTGTATTTCAATTTCGTTCCGATCATTTCTATTTGGCCTATGTAAGGGAACTGTGCCTAATATCGCACCCATTTTGAAAAAGTAGTTTTTCAAGTACTAATATATCACATAAATTTGAAATAAATACGGATTCTTAATACGAGTTTATTATACTTATATCAGTGAGGTCAAATTTAAAAATTACTTTTATTTTACATTTGTTTTTCAAGTACAAAAGAAAAATTGCAAAAACGGTATTAGGAGAAATACTGCTCCTAATATCGCACCCCTCATTTTGTGAAAAATACATAGGATAAATGTTAAGTTTATTATGTAGAAACACACTTTATTATATATCTGTTGTATTTAGGCACAAAACATGTTTTTTTAATAACATACAAATACAACACGGAAATTATAAGATTTTCTGATGCAATGTGTTTGACAGTAAATAACTACATATTCAGCTATCAAGGTATAGAATTAATAATTTCGAGGCATAAATTGTTCCGGAGCCGGGTATCGAACCCGGGACCTTTGGTTTAACGTATCAAAGGTCCCGGGTTCGATACTCGGCCCTGGAACAATTTTTCCCTCGAAATTATTCAAATAATCTTACAGGGAGTTATACCTGAAAGCTTGATTTGCAAGGTATAGAATGTTTGTTAATTAAACATAATTAAGATATTTAGAGAACTAAATCTAACCTTCCAAACAATAACACAATGCAATTTTTGTAATCATCATCCCCAGAACACTCTTCATGGCACCAAATTCCACATTTAGTGCATACGATCCATTTTTCTCCCCTTTTGTCAAAAGAAAACTTCACGTTGCAATATGGACATTCTGCATAATTTTCGCTATCTCCATTATCAATGGAAATGTACACTGGCTCATCCAACTCTTCGTCTTCTGAATCTGAAGATACCTGACTTTGTTTTTTCTGTCTCTTCCTTTGAGTAGGTACTTTATCAATCTACTTCTTTTTAATGCTTTTTCGTTCATATGTCTCCTTATCTGTGAGTAATTTCCTCTTAATCATCAGCCAATTCCTTTTATATTGTGAACTTTTTAGTAGAGCAGCAGAACCACTTTTACGTCCTCTATCAGTTGGACTTTTTTGTTGTAAGTTATTTTAGGAATTGGTGAAATGTCAGCAGGCGTAACAAAAGATAGAGTTTGCCTCTCGACTAATTTTGTGGAGTTTTTGGCTCGTTGATACTGATAGAGCCTGGCCGAGGTTGGGAAGTGTTGGCATCATCCAATCTATTTGGTAAAGCTTCAGATGAATGATCACTTGATTCATGGGTATTAGGAGAAACTTCTTGAAATTCAAAGTCGCTGAAGATATGGCGGTTGCAAGGATACAGACAGGTATTTTTGAAGCCATTTGTAGCTACAGCAAGAGTTGCTGCTTTATTGAAAGCTTCTCCCAATAGCATACCAACCTGGTAGTGAGTCACTACTCTGCCTGCATTTTGTTTGAGCCACTGTTCAATTGCTTGAGCATAGTAAGTTTTGAAAGGTAGCATGAATGCCACACCCAAGAGTTGCATCTTATGTGTGTAATGTGGAGGTAAGCACACAATATGAGCACCATTAACACGTGCTACTTCGAGGAGTTCAACATTTATAGTGTGGGAATAATGCCCATCTAACACTAGAATTACTGGGTCATCTTTCGTAAGCTTCACATTGCTGAGAATGTGATGACACCATTGAACAAATCTTTCATTCTGAATCCAGCCAGATTTGTGACAGACCGCTAAGCTACCATTTGGTGCTGCATCCAGAAGTTCGGCTTTCATGTTGACCCTAGAAAAACCAAAAACGGTGGCAGGAAATGGTCAGCTGCACTCATTTATGTCACTTCAGTCACTAAAGATCCCCTCTCTGCTGAAGATACAGATCCAACCTGCCTCTTACCTTTCAGACTAACTAGTCTGTTGCCTTTGTGTTGAATCACTGTCAAGTCTGTCTCGTCACAGTTGTACAGTCTGTTTGGTGAATTCTTGACAATGCTCATCAATGGTTCATAAATGTCAAAAAACTTAATTACGTTCTCCTGATTCAAACCTCTGATCCTTGCCATAGTCGTGCTTTGTGGTTTCCGGAGACTCAATTCCTGGTGTCTTCTCAAGAAACTGTGCAGCCATTTCCGTCATGCGGCTTCATCGTTCTTCGAAAATGAGTGGTTCAGACCATTCATAAATGCTAACTGAAAAGCCATAGTTTTAAGTCCTTTACAGATAAACCATAAAATCGCTACTCCATTTCTAAGCAATATGAAACCAAAGAGTCTTCCAGTTCAAATGGAAGTACATGTTTTATACTAAGTTTCGTGCTCATTAGTTTATCTACACCCTCCTCTTTGTTATTGACTTTATCTTTTAAAGTATACTTGGGAACAATAAAGAATTGGAAGCACGTTGCAATCCCATGGCTTTGTTCCTAACTGATATGATTGCAGCCTTCATAACCTTCTCTTTCCACAGCTTACAACGTTTTGGACTCATTTGCAATGACAATTTTTTAATAATTTTGGAATTATCAGATTAATTGTACGATTGTATTAGTTTGCAGTAACATCGTCCTAATATCGCACTGTGCGATAATAGGAAAACAACAAGTGTGCGATATTGGGCAAATAACATACACGAAACAAAATAATTTGTTTCAGTAAAAATAAAACGTTTATAATATTTCTTTAACTGAATAAAAATATTACACGACTAACCAAATCAAACTAACGGTGTATAAAAGTTTTGCTCCTTACCGGTGGTTGTATAAACACCACTAATATCACACACTACAAATATTTCCCCATTGCCTATTCCTTTCTCAAGGCGTGTAGTATGTATTGAAGCTCGCAGCAATCCATCTGCGGGCGCTAACACTCCTTTTAATTGAATTGAATAAGCTGCTATTCCATTCAGGGTCTTATGCCTGTTCTGAACTCATAAACCATGGGGTGCGATATTAGGCGCATGTGCGATAATAGGCACAGTTCCCTTACATTTAGTAGTTGCGCAAAATAGTTTTTCCATCTGTTTAGGATTGATGGAGAGTCTGCAAGCAAGTTACCATTCTCATCCTTGATCACGTTTACCCTTGGCTGATATCCGTTTTTAAATTCCTTTATACCCTTATATAAATCTCGAATGTTTTTATTCTTACTATTTGTTCTACCTCATTCAGTTTTTCCTTCAAGTAACCTCTCTTTTTATTCCTAAGTGTACGACTTGCTTCCCGTCTTTCATTGAAATAATTATCTCTCTTCTCCTCAACTGGATCCTGTAAGAATTTCAATTTTGCCTGTTTCCTTCTTTCTACTACCATGCAACAATCTTCATCAAACCACGGTTTCTTTTTATTAGTTTCAGCTGCAATTTTGATACTATCTCTGATATTTTCCCACACGCTATTAACATCTAATTCTTTCTCAACTTCGTCGGAACTTTCTAAAGTGGCAAACCTATTCGAAATTTCGACCTGATAATTTTGCTTAGCTTCCTCGTCCTTTAATTTCAAAATATTGAATTTAGTAATATTAACTTGTTGCTCTACTCGCTTGGCTACTGATAATCTTTCTCTTAATTCTCCGATCACCAAATAATGGTCAGAATTACAGTCTGCACTCCTGAAAGTTCGAATATCTACTATACTAGTATGTCTCCGTTTATCTATCAAGATGTGATCTATTTGGTTGTGTGTCAATCCATCTGGAGAAGTCCAAGTATATTTATGTATATTCTTATGGGGGAATGTTGTACTTTTGACAATTAAATTTTTCGATGTGGCAAAGTTGACTAATCTAACTCCATTGTCACTACTAATTGCGTGTAGGCTCTCTTTTCCAATAGTTGGTCTAAAAATATCCTCCCGTCCTACTTTAGCATTGAAATCCCTCAATAAAATTTTCATGTGATATCTAGGGAACTGATCAAAAGTATGTTCCAATTCCTCATAGAAGCTATTCTTTATATGGTCGTCTTTCTCTTCTGTAGGGGCGTGAGCATTTATAACTATGATGTCGCACCATCTACCCTTAAGTACTAAATATGATAACCTGTCACTGATAAATTCGACCTTTTTTACTGCTGATTTTATTATTTTATGAACAAAGAATCCTGTTCCTAATTGGTGATTATTGTTTCCTTCCCCATAATACAACAAGTAATCTCCTATTTGTGATATGCCATTCCCATCTAACCTAACCTCTTGTACTCCTACGAAGTCTATTCTATATCTAGCTAATTCTTTTGCTACTAATGTTACCCTTCCTGTTCTATAAAGACTAGTTACGTTCCAAGTGCCAAATCTCAAAACCTTATTCCTTTGCTGTGGTCGTGCCAGAGAATCAGTACTATTCCGAGGCTTATTATAGGGATACGTAACAAGCTGTTTTTTACGGTGATGGGTTGTTAGCCCTTCGCCCAACCCCCAAGCTGGAGGACCACCCCTTATCGGCTGTCCACGACTGCTTATTCAATATATTCGCAGCTACCCTCCATATCTGGAGGCCGTCTCCTCTATCCGCAACCTGAGGACGCGCCATGCCGTGGTGATAGGGACCCACAATACATGGGCGTAAATAGCCTATGTTAATTAATATTAAATATCAAACTTGCATTCATGGTTTTAAAGTTGAAAGAAAAGTTTAACCGTATAGTTGCATGTTAATGTATTTATGATCATCAATTTACGGGGAAACAGTTGGCGACAACGACTAAACAAAAGAACGACCATGCGATAAATTGATAGCGATAAATCTAGCTGCAAATATTATCGCAAAGTGTGACTATGATTGGTTGGAATTCAAAATTTCATTACACTTCATTGATCGAAAATGGAATGGTGTCATATAAACGAAATAGTCCACTAAAAAATCAGCATGCAGCTATGCTGTCATAGTATATTACGATACAAGATTGGGAAGTCTTTTTTTACAAAATCGAGGAAAATTTGCGAGATTTTGTAATCCACTTTACAAACGTGTATTTTATAGTATTTTTGCACGATAGTAGATTTTGAAATTAATATTTTAAAAATCTTAATATACAGTATATACATTCATTACACTATGAACAGCTGACTGATGTTAGCAATCTGGCCAACGTACAAACTTCACCATCAATTTCAATATGAAGAAGTAAAAATGATTCAGATACTTGTAATATTTCGTTTTCAATTGGAATAATTTTTATTTCTCTTCGTTAAGTGAAGTTTGAATTGTTCAAATAAAGTTCAGTACATTTAAAATGCAGTGATTTGTTTCGTATGTGTATTAATGATTAATTAATTAATTAATTATTATTATTAATTATTACGAAAGAAGGCTGTTAGAATTTTATTAGGTAATAATGAAGTAGCAAATTGCAAACCATTGTTTGAAATTATGAGACTTCCATCTTTGTATATTTATGCATGTTTACGTATATTATGTCGAAAGAAATGAACCTCAGCTTCTTGTGCGTAAAGACTATCATGGGCACGCTACCAGATATTGTAATGGTATTCAGTTACCATTGATTAGACTTGAAAAAACCAATTCTTCGTTTTTCAAACAAAGTTTAAAATTTCAGGTCTATAACATGTTGTCTAATGATATTAAAATTTTGGTTATGAGACATTTTAAGGTTGTATTTAAAATATTTTACTACTCATCCATATTATAAAATTAGTGATTCTCATGGTATGCTGAAGAATGTGTTACTTTGATTTATTTTGATTGATTTTTTACTTAGTTTGATCGTCTGTGGACACAAGCCAAACTCTACAAAGCATAGACCTATCTATCTGTCTTTTGCGTTTGAATTTTACATGCATTGTAGGACTGCAGCATACACAGAAGGCAGTGGTTTTCATTGCAACACTAGAGCAGTTATTTGTAATATTTCAATATATTTATCTAGGTTGGCAACTCGAATTCAGTAAAATTAACTTTCAATCCTGGAAGCCGTTTGTGAACGACTTAAGAACATACTATCGTGCAAAAAACTGTTGAAATATGCGCTAAAAATTGAAATATATTCAGTAAAAGCACACTTTAAAGGTTTTGTTTTAATAGTATGATGTGAACGTAAATAATTTAAAGTAACCACCATTTTATTAAAACTTTTTTTTCTCTATAAATGTATTAATTATTCATTTTACGTATATATTTTAATTGGTACATTTTAACTTTCAACTTTTTTTTAAACTCCCATTGCCTTTCACGTAAATATTATGGTAGTAAACAACCAACGTTTTCTCGACATTTTTACTGTTGCACTTCTTATTCTATCTATCAGAATTAGTTTACATGCCGAAAACGATATCTACATCACATGATTTGACAACTGACACCACTGTTGCAGAGGTTTAAGTACATTCAGTTTCGTTTCTATGTTATCAACTTATCAGAGCGCAATAGCGGCATTGTCGTGGCAGCAATTTCATGATCTCAAGAATACGTTTATTATTGTTTATTTTTAGCAAAATAACATGCACAAAATAGTCTTAATTCTTCCCTGATGGAGTAAAAACTCGTGCTCAGGGAGATATCTAAAGACATACTCAACACAAGCAAAGATAATGATTTGACACAAAGTGGGTCAAGAAAAAATTGTAGGAATAAATTAACTTTAAAAATACATTTCAATTTTAACAATTTAAATCATACAAATACATATACATATTAATTCAATATATAGCCTTTAAAAATTAAATTCCTTATGCTATTTTTGAAATATCTTATACTAAAATTTTCCAAATTTGGGTATTTTTCAATTATTTTATTATATAACCTTGGACCAAAGTAGGTAGCATGGCTAAGAGCTGTGCTCGTGAACCACTTCGGTTCTTCTAGTCGTATAAAATGGGATCTTTTAATTCCATATTTATGATGATATAATTTGAATTTATTACGAGTTTTATGTATGTAGTTTAATAAGGCAATATAATAAATTTGTTTAATTTTCAAAACATTAAAATCAGTGAACAAAAGCTCGGATGAGTTTGAAAATTTCGAAAACTGTTTGAAAAATTTTGGAAGTTATTTCCTTCCATAATGATGAAACATAGGCCTAACCCTCTGAATGGTTTTCTTCATGCTAAATGCTTTTTATTTAACCTATACATCTTCAGTTCTTGAGTTCCAATGCGAAAACGCAAGTAACAATGTCAGAACGATCAGTCGGTTTTACATGTGGGAGTGAAGCAATAGCTATTTCAGGTTATTGTGGGTTGTAGGTTAGAGTTATGAAAGTGCCCCCGTGCCCCCGTGCCCCCGTGCCCCCGTGCCCCCGTGCCCCCGTGCCCCCGTGCCCCCGTGCCCCCGTGCCCCCGTGCCCTCGTGCCCTCGTGCCCTCGTGCCCTCGTGCCCTCGTGCCCTCGTGCCCTCGTGCCCTCGTGCCCTCGTGCCCTCGTGCCCTCGTGCCCTCGTGCCCTCGTGCCCTCGTGCCCTCGTGCCCTCGGGCCCTCTGGCCCTCTGGCCCTCTGGCCCTCTGGCCCTCTCGCCCTCTCGCCCTCTTCTCTTCTCTTCTCTTCTCTTCTCTTCTCTTCTCTTCTCTTCTCTTCTCTTCTCTTCTCTTCTCTTCTCTTCTCTTCTCTTCTCTTTGTGGGTTTGGGAAAGCGCCTAGCTTGAGGGTTAGCGCAATAGATTGTAACAAGTCGCAATGCTGGGTCATAGTGCCCCCCTTCCTGTAAATTCCATTCCAAGGTACATATTTACTAATTAGACAGAGTGGAAAGAATTCAATGATTGTTACTTCAAGGCACGATTCCTTAGCATAGGACATAGCGTAGTGTAATAAGTGATGCGGTATATTTATCGAAGCAAGTAACAAAGTCAAACTCAGTTTAATACAAAGTAAATAAATAAATAAATAAATAAATAAATAAATAAATAAATAAATAAATAAATAAATAAATAAATAACTAAACGAACGAACGAACAAACAAATAAATAATTAAATGACTAAACAAATAAACAAAATAGATCAAGAAATAAATAAATAAATGAAATAAGTAAATAAATAAACAGATTAAATAAATAAATAAAAATAAATAAATAAACAGATATATGAATAAATAAATAAATAAATAAACGAACGAACAAACAAAGAAACAAATAAACAAACAATATATAATTAAATAAATAAAATAAATGCATAAATGACTAAACAAATAAACAAAATAGATAGATAAATAAATAAATGAAATAAGTAGATAAATAAACAGATAAATAAACTAAATAAATAAATAAATAAATAAATAAATAAACGAACGAACGAACAAACAAATAAATAATTAAATGACTAAACAAATAAACAAAATAGATAAAGAAATAAATAAATGAAATAAGTAAATAAATAAGCAGATTAAATAAATAAATAAAAATAAATAAATAAACAAATATATGAATAAATAAATAAACGAACGAACAAACAAATAAACAAACAATATATAATTAAATAAATAAAATAAATACATAAATGACTAAACAAATAAACAAAATAGATAGATAAATAAATAAATGAAATAAGTAGATAAATAAACAGATAAATAAAATAAATAAATAAATGAACGAACGAGCGAACAAACAGACATGCAAACAAACAAACAAACAAATAAATAATAAAATAAATAAAATAAATAAATAAATAAATGACTAAACGAATAAACAAAATAGATAAATAAATAAACAAATAAAATAAATAAATAAACGAACGAACAAACAGACAAGCAAACAAACAAACAAATAAATAAATAAATAAATTACTAAACAAATAAACAAAATAGATAAATAAACAAATAAACAAACAAATGAATAAATAAATAAACAAACAAATGAATGAATAAATAAATAAATAAATAAACGAACGAACGAACAAGCAAACAAATAAATAATTAAATAAATAAATAAAATGAATACATAAATGACTAAACAAATAAACCAAATAGATAAATAAATAAATGAAATAAGTAAATAAATAGACAGATTAATTAACTAAACAAACAAATAAATGTAAATAAATATATAAATAAATAGATGACTGAAGTGCATGCTGGAGTTCACAGGAAATAATTCGATGCGTTATAAGAGTTATCAATAAAACAATGATAATTACACAAAACTTACGTAGTTCTGAAGAACGCGTATTTATGAACTAAATGTACAAGTCCTTAAATATAACTACAACATTTTCTTTAGCATATAAAAAGCAAAACAAATTCATTGCACGACAGCTCAAGCAGGGCGATGGCCGATCAGCCACATTCAGCAATAATAGTTTGAGTATTGCTTCGTTCTATTTTCTAATTAATATATAACCTACTCCCGAAATATTATTAATAAATAAGGCCCGACGTTTTGATTTTCCCTAGATGAAAATCTCTCTTGATATTACCTGAGATTTTAACTAATTTATAAATTGTAACTTATTCTTGATCGGACATTGCGAAGCAAATTTAACACAATGGCTTTCAAGATGTGAAATGCTGTTTTAGGGCAGAATGGTGAGCAGAGTATGTTGTTACTCTGGCGGAAAGATTTCTATAAGGAAGACTCTTTGTATTGAATATAAAAGTATTACATATCTTTACTTTATTTTCAATCTTGAAGTCGATAGATCGTCTGCAGTACATGTGAAGTTCAAAGATACCTGATTCCTACTAATCGATAGTGATCGATAATTTGTTCGTGTAAGTGTGGCTTCTTTAGTTATTACTCCTGTGAATAGATGGCGAAGATAACAGTAATTGTAGCCAATAGTATATAAATATAGGTACCCGCGTTATAGAATTCAAAATTTCATTTCCCTCTAATGATTGTAAAAACAAATACTAGATTTAGCGGGAAACCGCTAATACTGTCAATTATGAGAACAATTTATACTTAATCTATATCAACTTTACCCATATAACCTTTTGCCGGTCACCTATTGCGAACTATACTTGTTTTTTTGAAAGATGGGACATGACAGTTAAGCGGCCGAGCTTGGAACTACAGTGCCATGTTGCCAATATGGACTACCACGCTGCCAGCTGATGGAAGTAGCAATTGTCGTTTTAAAACAAAGGTAAGAAAACAATAGAAAAATCGACAGAACCAAAGACGAAACGTACAAATTCTAACATTGTGTGCACAATAAATGTCGCCAAGAGAGCTATTAAGCATTCGCCACGTGCGAACTGTAAGTTTGGCAACTCAACCGCTGTTACCATAGCAACAAGCCTACCACGCTATGTGACATTCAGTTATTTTTCCGATCGCAATCCTGTCATGTCCCATCTTTCAAAAAAGCAATTATAGAGGAAGTATTTCATAGTTTGTCAATTTGTTATATCTTTGGTTCTGACTTATTCCGTGGTTATAAAGTTCCGTTACTCGATCAGATATCTTTGAAGCCAGTGTACCCTCCTCTTCAGCTCTGCGCATCCTGTAGCGGGATATTTATGTTAGTCAGGTTGCCAACATTAGCCAAATCACCCACAAGCCGCACGCTGTTATACAAATGTTGCGCGCGACCTCAGGCGTTGCGTTACTCAATCACGGCCATCTTGATTGTAAGAGATGATCACACATTATCGTTAGCTTCCTCCGTTTGACGCAAGTGGCGCGGCTGTACTTCCTTTCCACCTCACTCGTAACTGTCCCTGGAAGCATAACGGCCTAACCGCCATTACACTGCCGATAAACAACCTTGCAAAGTGGGTTTAAAGCTGTGGGAGTTCAGGACAACTGGGGGAGCTCGCTTAATGGGTGGGGAAACGTCGATTTCTTTATTGGCTAGCTTCTCAGAGGCGGGGTGGTTCTGATTTTCTAAACGATATTTGGGTCTTCTTTTACTTCTTATTCTGTACATGGATGTAGGATGACCATAACTGCATCAGCTAAAAGTGAGACACCCATTATTACAGTCCCCCTTCAAAAAATACCGTGCATAAGTTTATTTTACAACACAATGACTTTTAAGGAATCCGGAGGTTCATTGCCGCCCTCACATAAGCCCGCCATTGGTCCTTATCCTGATCAAGATTAATCCAGTCTCTATCATCATACCCCACTTCCCTCAAATCCATTTTCCATCTACGTCTCGGTCTCCCTGAAGATCTTTTTCCCTCCGGCCTCCCAACTAACACTCTATATGCATTTCTGGATTCGCCCATACGTGCTACATGCCTTGCCCATCTCAGACGTCTGGATTTAATGTTCCTAATATGTCGGTTGAAGAATACAATGCATGCAGTTCTGTGTTGTGTAACTTTCTCCATTCTCCTGTAACTTAATCCCTTTAGCCCCAAATATTTTCCTAAGCTCCTTATTCTCCAACACCCTTAGCCTCTGTCCTCTCTCAAAGTGATTGTCCAAGTTCGAGTAATAACAGATATTTCCCATGTTTATTCTGCGTTTAAGTTCCTCTAGAATGTAATTTATATTTGTTACTGTTGCTCTAAGGTTCTTGAATTTTTCAGCCTCTTGAAAGGATAAGTTTACAATTTTTGTATTTCCATTTTGTACTATGTTCTGGTCACGAGACATAATCATATAGTCTACTTTGTCTTTTCGGGATTTACTTCCAAACCTATTTCTTTATACTATTACTCCCACTCCCACTATCACTACTGAATTTATAGATTGTACTGTTTGAGTAGAGTACATTATTTTTCACTGATTAACATTAAATAGCTAGATTTATATTACAATGATTTCCAATACAGGGTTTTCAATCCCAAGCTCGCCCACTCCCCTGAAAACTCCGTACAGAGAACTCTATGCATAATTCCCGGTACCAGGGCGATTGCATTGACCCTGTACTTACACGATGATTCTCGGTATTCGGGCGATCAGCTGTATGATCACAATCGAGGTATGCTTTAAAACAAGTAGGCTACAATGTGGAACAGTAAATGTTACTGCGTTATTAGTGAAGAGTTTTACTGTCTGTGATCGAATCGATAAGTCAATTGCAATTTGTGAGAAAACTGTGTTACAAACATTCAAATGAAGCCAATTATAAAGACATTAAATTTGTGTTAAAGTTCGGTGATGGGCAAGAAAACAACCAGGAGAAGTACTGTTTTAACAGGAAGAAAATTTGATGGAAATTGAAACAGCAATAGACTGAGGTCCAAGAAGACTCTCAATTGTCTAGCAGCACAATCTGCAGTTTCACCTGGATCTGCACATACAGCAACAAGATTGCTGACATTGTGTCCGTATAAGATTCCTGTGGTTCAAAGACTGAATGATCCCTATAGCAATATTACTTTACAAGGGACAATCAATAAGTTTCCGGACTGCCCTGAATGTAGGCAACACACAGGACTTAGAAAACGGAGAAGTTTTCTAGAACCAGGGAAACGCCTGGAATTTATGCTAAATGCATTACTTGAAAGACAGAGAAGAAGACTAGCCATAAGGCGCTTCGGAATAAATACAATATGTTGGATAATGAATTAATTTTTTTAACACCAAATTTTAATTACTCGCTTTAAGGAGCAATATTAGTGGAGAAAATGTAAATTTTGTGTTCATCTCCATCCGATTACACAATATTGAATAGCTGATTGAACCGAACCTACATAAACTAATCTCAGAATATTTGTAGGGATGTAGGAATGAGGAACAATAAGCTTATAAATTGTTTTATCCATGACTGGTATCTAAACTGGGCTTTATTTCATCGTCCTTAGCAACCTTAACAATTACTTTATTCATAGCACTGAATTAAACGGTGAATTGAAAACTTTTTCCATGACAACACGTCAGCAACCATAAAATCCATACATTCATTTATAACTTCTTCACAAACAACACATTACAAAGAAAAGAAGTACAATTTAAAATTAAATTTAGATACCAGTAATGGATAAAATATTGTGTTACTCACGAGAGTAAACAGATTTTATTTGCACGTGGAAATTAAACTTTTTACTCACGCGTAAAATCTAAATATACTCTTATATTATAAACTGCTATTATGTTTTACGAAGTCTGTTATAAAAATTGGAAACAAGTTTATCCCACCTTAAATAATGGTTAATAAATAATTTCTATTTATTTTTGACCATACATTTTTAACATATCGTCGTTGTTCCTGCAATAACTCCTATGTGCAAAATATAAAATTGTTCAGTAGGAAGAAAAATACATTTATTCACTGTACGGCAGTAATACATAGGAGACTGGGAATTCTTAAATTTTCGAAAGAAAGAAATATAATTACATGTAGGAGATTTTATTATTTGCTGTATCACTATTTAAATTATTTAATAGAGCAAAAATCTGAAAATCGATAAAAATGTTACATAGGAGTTATTGCAGTAACAACGACTATATATATATATATATATATATATATATATAGTTATTGCAGTAACAACGACTATATATATATATATATATATATATATATATATATATATATATATATATATATGTCATTAATGATAAGCTTGCTAGGTGAACAACTGTGTGTTATTTGGCACAATAAAGTTATAAATGTTTAAATTAAGTTCAATTCAACAAGTTTAACAATATCATTAGTAATAATAATTCATAAGTACAGTGGAATCTCTTAAGTTCGACAGAAAACAAGTTCGACATTCTATAGTTCGACTGCTTACGTAAGAGAATTAGTTACGCCCCTATACGGGCACTAAGAAATGGGTTTGTCATTTGAACGGGAATTGGTTCTGTGTCTTGTAGTGATACTTTGTTAAAGAAAAACAGAATATTTTATTGATTAGAACATCCATTTAATCACTGGTTTTAAATTAATGACCTCTTCTTTTTCTATTTGAGAATTGTGCCGTTTGTGAGACGGAACTGTCGAAACTCACTGTGGTACTGGAAGCGCATACACAAGTCTCGGGGCGGGCAGGAAATGCAAGTACAGTACTGTATTCGTTGATGGATAACCAATAAGAATTTGTATTCATTTCGCCTGCCACACCCACTACCCTTATTGGACTGAACTTTCAATTCTGTTCAGTCGAACTTAGGAGAGTCCACTGTACCTAGTTCACTTGAGTAGATTCCTTTAATGAAGGATGTGATCATCATTAGTTCAATAATCGATATTATAAATTAAATTTTTAATTTATCACAAGATATTTTAATTGTTTAAACGACCCATCGCAGTTAAGGCAAATGGAATCAAAATAGTTTAGTGAAAGAAATTTGCTATCAAGCCATTTTTCAAATATACATGGTATTACGTTGTATTGTCTCAACGCCATATCGTGCTCTGTATTATAGGATTCACAACATATTCTCTCATATCATAATATTATGTTATATTAATTATTTCTCGATTTTGTAATACTGAGTGACACCTGAATGTTTTCATTCCATTTTTACCATTTGGCAGTGCAAGAATAAGAGTTTTTAGGCAATGAAACAAGATTTGAAAGGCATGTTGGTCCGACAAGTTAACAAATTTAAAGAAATAATTATCAAAAGTCCTTCAATAACTGTCTATTCAAAATACAAAAAAATACATAGGTTACATGAACGTATCTTTGACTAGCGCTTTCGCTATTATAATAGCATCTTCAGGTCAGACTTGCGTGATATTAAGCTTTTCATATAAAGACATAGATGGACAAGTAACGTCGAAATGTGTCAAGGTACATGACGTGAGAATATAAAAGTACAATGATAAGAAAAACAAGTAAAATTTTACTTATGAACAGTCGAATATATATATATGTATGACAGTTACACCTTCATGAGGTCTCAAAAATTAATACATAAAAGTATTTGGAGTTAAAGCCTGCAGAAACATGTATGCAGCTTATAGATCAAAATTTGTTTAAAAATTGAAGTCTGCAAAAACATATATGCAGCTTGAAATTGAGACTTCAATTTTTAAACAAATTTTGATCTATAAGCTGCATACATGTTTCTGCAGGCTTTAACTCCAAATACTTTTATGTATTAATTTTTGAGACCTCATGAAGGTGTAACTGTCATATATATATATATATATATATATATATATATATATATATATATATATATATATACAGACGTGGACAAATTATTAGCAAAATTGAAGATTTTTATTATATATTTTTACAAAATATGATTCTTCAATTTAGACTACAGTTGACATTTTTGTGTATTTCCAAATTATTAGCAAAATTGAAGATTTGTATTGTACATTTTTCAAAATTTAACTCTTTAATTTGGACTACATTTGATATTTTTGCATATTTACAAATTATTAGCAAAACTGAAGGTTTTTATTGTATATTTTTACAAAATTCGATTCTTCAATTTGGACTACAGTTGACATTTTGGATATTTCCAAATTATTAGCAAAACTGAAGAATTTTGTTTTATATTTTTACAAAATTTGACTCTTCAATGCAGTTGACATTTTTGCTAATTTACAAATTATTAGCAAAATTGAAGATTTTGATTATATATTTTTACAAAACTTGACTCTTCAATTTAAACTACAGTTGACATTTTTGCATATTTCTGTCTTCTGTAATGATGGAAATATGCAAAATTTTCAACTGTAGTCTAAACTGAAAAGTCAAATTTTGTAAACAGAATTATCATAAAAATCGTCAATTTTGTTAATAATTTGTCCACGTCTGTATATATATATATATATTCGACTGTTCATAAGTCAAATTTTACTTGTTTTTCTTATCATTGTACTTTTATATCTTCACGTCATGTACCTTAACACATTTCGACGTTACTTGTCCATCTATGTCTTTATATGAAAAGCTTAATATCACGCAAGTCTGACCTGAAGATGCTGTTGTAATAGCGAAAGCGCTAGTCAGAATATGTTCATGTAACCTAATGTAATATTTTGTATTTTGAATAGACAGTTATTGAAGGACTTTTGATATTTATTTCTTTAAATGAAACAAGTGCTAAAAGTGGGGAAATGTGTCATTACAGCACATTGTAGATAGATCTAGGTTATAACGAAATTTATTCTCATCAAAATTCCGGCATGTAAGTTTTGTGTTTCATTGCAATTCTTCCAACAAATGCTGTGTAAGTAGGTCTTCTCAAGCCACACATTTTATAGCTTCGTTCTCAATAGAACGATGACGTCGTAAGTTGCATCATATATGTCTATATTATGGCGAGTTTATGCTAAAAGGAGTGGTCGTTCCTCTCGTAAATCTGACATAGGACCCATAACAATACAAAATATCACGATTGTTGACATAATTTTCTAGAATAAAACTGACATTTATAGCAGACATTTTATGCCTTCTTCCCGGGGTAACATGAATAACACAATTACTGGAATACGGCGGTACTCGTCTTATATAGAGTGCTGAAGTGACTGTGCTATTATTATCCGCATGAGTTTAACAGCTTGTTAACTGACTTCTTTCAACAATAATTGTGACATCACATGAGTATCCTACGTGGCTATCCCCCCCCTTTCTTAACTGTAAATGAACACAAACGCTACTTAGGTGTAAATTTTTCTGACATTTTGTATATTCGATTCCCTAACCGTTTCAAATGTATAACATTTTACCTTTTAGGTGTGTTTCCAAATATATGTAATACGCTTTGTCAAATTTGGCAACCTTTTCATAAGGGTAGCTAAATTTATTATTATTATTATTATTATTATTATTATTATTATTATCCGTCCTATAATGCCATATTGTGATATAACTAGGTAAATCAGTCGTAAAGTATGGACAGTCAAGTAATTTCGTAGGATGACAAAATAGAGAATAATTTTTCTTAATCTACTGCACAGAAATAGTAATATATGTTACAAGAGCGGTATGTTGACGTTTTCATGGTCGAGGAAAAGATTGAAAAAGCTCAAATACGTTTCGCTTTTTTTAATTTCCGAGAACATGAAAACAAACATACCGCTCGTGTATCGTACATTATTTTGTGCGAAGATCGTTTATTACATACCTGAAAGACGAATTTCTGATTAGTTGCAATGAAATCTCCATGTTGGTTTCTGTTTAATGACGGCAACTTCGGAACACCAAAATATCTTTCTTCAACATTGTTGCTATAAAATGTTTTCTGTGTTTACTATACTCCAGCAGACCGTGATATACGTCTGTCTTTTTTTCCCCCAGTCTATAAATGCGAACTTAAAACAAACGGTAAGGTTATGTAATGATTTATTTTTCATTTTAATATTTTAACAATATTACTTATATAACATATTGCAGTAATAACATCGGCATCTGGAATCTTGTTGATTTTTTCACGGCTTCCTTAATGTTACTTGTATGAGGAATGCAATAAGTTTCGTGGAGTAGTAGACTTTACTTAATTTTTGCAAATATTTAAAAACAATAATTAACATTGCAATTTAGGTGGAATTGCAGTGATAAGTTTCCAATTTATAATTATTACTATGTTAAACGTCTCTGAAAATAATATGTTAAAAGCCTAAAGCAGTAAAATGAATGTGGCGCTTAAGCGGTAAGAAGAGGGAAATTGTTATGTGTGTTACGTTGGGAATACTGAATGTGGTATTTCACACTTATCGCGTATTGGTTCTGTGCGGAAAACAAGCAAATACGCACGATCTCGCACAAACAAACATACCGCTCGTGTATCGTACATTATTTTGTGCGAAGATCGTTTATTACATACCTGAAAGACGAATTTCTAATTAGTTGTAATGAAATCTCCATGTTAGTTTCTGTTTAATGACGGCAACTTCGGAACACCAAAATATCTTTCTTCAACATTGTTGCTATAAAATGTTTTCTGTGTTTACTATACTCCAGCAGGCCGTGATATACGTGTGTCTTTTTTTCCCCAAGTCTATAAATGCGAACTTAAAACAAACGGTAAGGTTATGTAATGATTAATTTTTAATTTCAATATTTTAACAATATCATTTATATAACATATTGCAGTAATAACATCGGTATCTGGAATCTTGTTGATTTTTTCACGGCTTCCTTAATGTTACTTGTATGAGGAATGCAATACGTTTCGTGGAGTAGTAGACTTTACTTAATTTTTGCAAATATTTAAAAACAATAATTAACATTGCAATTTATGTGGAATTGCAGTGTAAGTTTCCAATTTATAATTATTACTATGTTAAAGGTCTCTGAAAATAATATGTTAAAAGCCTAAAGCAGTAAAATGAATGTCGCGCTTAAGTGGTAAGAAGAGGGAAATTGTTATGTGTGTTACGTTGGGAATATACTGAATGTGGTATTTCACACTTATCGCGTATTGGTTCTGTGCGGAAAACAAGCAAATACGCACGATCTCGCACACACAAACATACCGCTCGTGTATCGTACATTATTTTGTGCGAAGATCGTTTATTACATACCTGAAAGACGAATTTCTAATTAGTTGCAATGAAATCTCCATGTTGGTTTCTGTTTAATGACGGCAACTTCAGAACACCAAAATATCTTTCTTCAACATTGTTGCTATAAAATGTTTTCTGTGTTTACTATACTCCAGCAGGCCGTGATATACGTCTGTGTTTTTTTCCCCCAAGTCTATAAATGCGAACTTAAAAGAAACGGTAAGGTTATGTAATGATTTATTTTTCATTTTAATATTTTAACAATATTATTTATATAACATATTGCAGTAATAACATCGGCATCTGGAATCTTGTTGATTTTTTCACGGCTTCCTTAATGTTACTTGTATGAGGAATGCAATAAGTTTCGTGGAGTAGTAAACTTTACTTAATTTTTGCAAATATTTAAAAACAATAATTAACATTGCAATTTAGGTGAAATTGCAGTGGTAAGTTTCCAATTTATAATTATTACTATGTTAAACGTCTCTAAAAATAATATGTTAAAAGCCTAAAGCAGTAAAATGAATGTCGCGCTTAAGCGGTAAGAAGAGGGAAATTGTTATGTGTGTTACGTTGGGAATACTGAATGTGGTATTTCACACTTACCGCGTATTGGTTCTGTGCGGAAAACAAGCAAATACGCACCATCTCGCACAAAAGAACAAAAATATATTGTAAGTATTTAAATATCTCAGAATATGCGCTATTAACGACAAAGGCATAAGGCTTAGCCTATACTATGGTACACAAGCAAACAGCAAGTTCCAAGTACAGAATAAGAAGTAACTAATTTTAGCTCTTAAGTGCGCATATTTTCATATAAAAATGTCATTCGAAGAGTCACAGTATAGTTTCATGTAAGTCTGAACCACACAACTGTGAACTTCATAACAAAATTACAGTGTCACTGCATTGCATTTGGGATTCAAAAGGCTTTAAACGCTACTGAAGTGAGACAAAATAAAGTTGGCAAACGCCCTCTCTTTGTCACACTGTACGTGTGAAGGCAGGGGCGGTGAAAAGTACAGTTTCTTGGAGAATGTTTGACGCAATCGAAGGTAACGTAGTTTTATCTGTACTCTGTCCCCAAGTACCGCCACAAAACCTTGGCTTCTTGTGCAGTCGTTCCGAGTGTCTGCCTCCCTCTCTCTCCCTCTATCTCTGTCTATCTCAGAATTGGGCCGTATGCTACTCCACATGACCCTTAACCTCCAACCCAATCACTTCCCTGCCGAAGACAAGGCACGAAGATTCCTTAAATGTTTTATACGCATCTCCCAGCCCGGATTCAGTTAGCCTGAGATGTAACAAGACTGTAAAGCCGCTAATTGGGGGACGAGACCAGAGTTGCAATGTGTAATTTATGAAAGGCCACAGAACCTGCTATCGATTCAGTAGGAGGAGATTCTCTGACCTATTTGTTCACTGTAGGTAGTGTTACTGCATTTGGCTTTAGTGATGATACTAAATTTTGAGTTTCCGAGTCTATGCACAAATGATAGCCTGCTAATCTTCCATTCAGGCGGTCCAGGTTCGATCCCCGACCAGGTCGTGAATTTGTTGTGGACAAAGGAGACGTTGCAGAAGGCTTTTCTCATAGTACTCACGTTTCTCTTTAACATTCCACCAACACTCTCCACTCCTCATTTCTTCTATTATCTTTGGTGAAGTTTTGGGGGTAGTACGTACGGGTTTCCAATGTTAATATAAGAAGGGCTATTCAAGACGGAAGTGACCTGGTCCTATTTTTTTTCCGTTGTGGACAGGTTTCAGTATTATTCAGGTTTGAGGTTAAAATGGAATATTTTATCAATTGTATAAATGAAAAAGAAAATGGCATGCCACAAAATATTCCGTTTAACACTACTGACATTAAATCAGCTATCTGTCGCTTATTCCGCTGGTAAATCATATTGATGAAAATCTAATTATCGTAACTCACTCATAAACACTATTAAAGTTTACTAATCACAGTAAATTTAATATCTAACACTAAACTATAATACTGTACTTTATATCACAGCACATTACTTAATTGGACTAGGAGCCATCCATTGATAGATAGATAGATAGATAGATAGATAGATAGATAGATAGATAGATAGATAGATAGATAGATAGATAGATAGATAGATAGATAGATAGATAGATAGATAAATAGATAAATAGACAGATAGATAGATAGATAGATAGATAGATATATAGATAGATTAGATTAGATTAGATTAGATTAGATTGGGTGGGTGGGTGGGTGAGTGGATAGATAGATAGATAGATAGATAGATAGATAGATAGATAGATAGATAGATAGATAGATAGATAGATAGATAGATAGATAGATAGATAGATAGATAGATAGATAGATAGATAGATAGATAGATAGATAGATAGATAGATAGATAGATAGATTAGATTAGATTAGATTAGATTAGATTAGATTAGATTAGATTAGATTAGATTAGATTAGATTAGATTAGATTAGATTAGATTGGTGGGTGGGTGGGTGGGTGGGTGGGTGGGTAGGTAGGTAGATAGATAGATAGATAGATAGATAGATAGATAGATAGATAGATAGATAGATAGATAGATAGATAGATAGATAGATAGATAGATAGATAGATAGATAGATAGATAGATAGATAGATAGATAGATAGATAGATAGATAGATAGATAGATAGATAGATAGATAGATAGATAGATAGATAGATAGATAGATAGATAGATAGATAGATAGATAGATAGATAGATAGATAGATAGATAGATAGATAGATAGATAGATAGATAGATAGATAGATAGATAGATAGATAGATAGATAGATAGATAGATAGATAGATAGATAGATAGATAGATAGATAGATAGATAGATAGATAGATAGATAGATAGATAGATAGATAGATAGATAGATAGATAGATAGATAGATAGATAGATAGATAGATAGATAGATAGAACTTTTATTGTCGAAGGCATAATATATGCATAGACATGGTCAAATATATACATTACATTAACTTTAAAATATGTCAAATATAAAATACATTATTCATTTCTAGGGTCCATGCGTGTATCCTCTAGATTGCAGGGGCACATTAGAATCTTTGATTTCTGGCTTATCTAATTTCTTTGCAAGTTCAAGGGTTTGCTTTGCAGAATAGATCCAGATATTAGCATGGTCTTTGAAAAGGCATGAAGAACCCACTCTCTCATTTTTTTTTCACTAATCAGCTCTGTTTTCTGTTTCAGTTTTTTCACCATTACTGACCACAAGAGACTCACTCATGATGTAATCTTTATTTCTAAGTGTTACATCTAAGTTTTCCACAACTTAACTAAAACTTTATTTCCCATACACTTCGTTTCTCATTTACTTTAACTCAACAACTTTTACTTCATCGCTTAATGATACATTTTCACGCAACTTTTTTTTTCTTCCACGAAATCACTACATTTGCGTTCTGCACGGCTCTGACAGTATACGGCTGTCAACATTGAAAATCTTTGAATGGACTTGTCTGCCTAATCAACAGGGTAATAAAATTTATGACTGCCAGGCCAACACACTCTCGAACCCTCTAAACTCTTGCAAATGAAATTAGTTTTTATCTTAGTTACCTACATATTTCGTACATTCCTTCAAATTACACACTGCTTCAAAATATAGTTTACATTAAAATAGCGTGTCAAAAATATTATTTCCGTTTTGAACAGTAGCAGACAGTTTCCGTTTCCGCGTTGGACAGTTTCCGTTATATTCAGGAAAAATTACACATAAAACATACGAATTTCTCCGAGACCAATAAATTGTTCCAAAATAGACAGGATTCCGAATTATTCAGGTTCCGGTTTAAACAAGTTTCACTGTACTACATTTTGAGTTGCAGCTTCTATGTCACAAACGTGCCAATCTTTCATCCAGGCGGTCCAGGTTCGAGCCTAGACCAGGTCGTGAATTTGTTGTGGACAAAGGAGACGTTGCAGAAGGCTTTGCTCAGAGTACTCCCGTTTCTCTTCCACATTTCACCAACATTCTCCACCCCTCATTTCTTCTATCATCTTTGGTGAAGTTCTGGGAGTAGTACATACGGGTTTCCAATGCTGATATAAGAAGGGCTTGGGTTCTGGTCTTATAAGGCTATACGTGTGCGGTTAGGACCTGGCTCTATCAAGAACTAAAGCAGAATGGCCCACCTGTCAGCGTTGGCTCTTCAGAAAGGTTTGGGACTTCCCGTCCCTGGGGCTTATCAGGCTACTCGTCCGTAAATGGAACCTGGTTATATCAGGGACTATAGCAGGATGGCTCACTTGTCAGCGTCGGATTTACGAGTGCCATCCAGGCCACATGTTGGACTTCGGAAATTATGGCAAGTACAGGGACATCATTTTATTTTTACTTCAATTTTTATTGTACCTCAGTTTTTGAATGTACTTCACTCCCACCCCTTTTACTAATGAAGTTCCAACTGTCCTCCACACAGAATCAAGGCCGCATATAGTAAACAGGACTGAGTGAGTATAGTACGTTCCAGAAATATGTTCGC
Source organism: Periplaneta americana (assembly GCF_040183065.1). Classification (NCBI taxonomy): domain Eukaryota; kingdom Metazoa; phylum Arthropoda; class Insecta; order Blattodea; family Blattidae; genus Periplaneta; species Periplaneta americana. The sequence continues at coordinate 15,965,975 of NC_091130.1, forward strand.
GTTTTCAAGTGACGAAAGAGCTTTCAATATTGAATCATATTTTCGCACATGTACCGTCCGTTTGACTACGTCGCATCCAGATTTCCCCCACCTGATTCTGCTCACCCCTCTGTAAAGATTAGTGCCTGGGCTGTCTTAGCTCTTTTCTGAAAACATTAATTTCTGTCAGGAATTGGACGTTTACGTAATATTATACAACTGTTTAAAATAACTTAAATAAAAGGGCCTCGTTATGTAATTAACTGTCACGTGATTTCCCCCCTTTCTACGATCCTGCGGCATAACCACTTGGACAGTAGATAGCATGTCTGAGTAATTTTATCTGTGGGGGTCGGCCAGAAGTGAAGATTGAATTTACAGTACGTAACGTACTCTTTTATAGAGTAGGTACAGAATTATTTCAACAAGAGTTACTAGTACGAAGGACGAAACTGATAATTGGAATTAGGTACAATAGTCTATAGTGCGATAATATGCACAAAAGAACTGAAGTCTGTATCGAAATGAACGGCCACCATTTTCATTATGATTATTTTTCAATTTAACTTCATTCTCTATATTGTACGCTAATGTGCTGTAGACAGTATAATATACACTGCATAATGAATACGTTCGCATGAATAACTCATTTCGTGAGTAAAAACATTTATTGTTAATACTGTACTGTAGTTTGATTAAACAAAAACCTAATGAAAATTATCGAACTCAAAATCGCGATATTTCATAGTTTACGTAAATGGATAAACTACTTTTCTTTCCTCCTATACCTAGTAGAGTGATTTGTTTGTGTTTTACTCCAGTATCATCGAACTACAGTCGTGGAAGGGGGTAGCAAACTGTGTTTCTGGTTCTCTAAAGGTATAACCAGGTTGATATTAGAAATGTTAGTAAAAATAAAATGATGTCCCTGTATGAAGCGCACAATGGGCCAAAGTGTGCCTAAGTATACTGACCCGTCCCGAACAGCCAAGCTGAAGATTTTATGTTCCCGGAGTTGATGATAGTGCTACTGGTTTAAAGTTAATTCTATTTCTGGTGTTAGCCTTGGTGGTGTTGATGAAGGTGGCGATGTTAATGGAGTTGGTGTTACTGGATAATTCCAATGTAATTCTCCCTGCGCCTTTTTTCTTTCTAGTTGACTTTCAGACTTATTCATTTCCGAACGCCATTTTCAAAATCCAGCAACAATGTTTAATAATTTCACCGCCAGGTGGCACTCAATGCACATTTCGTCACACGTATCAGTCAAAGAGTTTGATATTCGTACTTCATTAATTTTCCACCAGAAGCCACATCCGATATTTTTAGCTAATGTATGCAAATAAATTATTATTAAATTGTCTAATATATTTATAAATACCGAAAGTAAATCATATTGCTTCCCAAACTTTGCTGGTAATGATTTCATTGTAATTCTACCTGCGTATCTTTTCTTTCCGGTGCACTTTCAGAAGTATTATTTCCGATTGAAAGTCCAGCCCAAGCCCCTACAGTCTCGGCTGCGCGAAACGAGGAAACCGGGGCAAATTGAACGCTGCGCTTGCCGCCATATTGTTGGAGAGCAGACGCATAATAACAATACGTAAATCACGCAAATTAACGCTGTGATGATCTAAAATTGACAGATTATGGCCATTTTCGACATTTAACGTAAAATTAGGACGAAATAAACATATTCAAAGTTTCATTGATAGGCGTTAGAACATTAAAGAAAAGAAAATACGTACGCAGCAATTTATAGAAAACATACTCATACATCCATAAATAGACCTACACAATACACATTATAGCTTGTATAATTTTACGATAATCAGCAAATTGTTAGGTTTCAGAGAATCTAAAATTATATTAACATACATTACTCTTAGATCACAAGACATAAATATATGCACCTTGAGTACACAAGTTCTTATTATAATCAAAATCTTAAGTGAAATAAATATGTGATAATCAGTATAGACTTGTTGTTAAGTTTTAAAGAACCGAAAATTATATTACCGATACTTCTAGACCACAGGACATAGGTAATCTGACAAAATATAATATGCGAAGTTAGCCAAATTACATTGAATTTATTCTTCAATTGATCTGTATAGCGCTAAATGCGCTGATCGATCAATAAATCATTTTAAAAAATCTTCAATTAATAAAGGGAATGCTATCAATTATAAAAAGTATCGGTACCTAATACATTGCAAACAATAGGTAATTTGAAGACCTAAAAACTAAACAATCACTTTATGCAAGATAAAAAAAACACATTTTTTATGTGTGGATTTTTTACATATTGTATTTTTATTTAAAATAAATAAAATAGATATATTATCATTGCTTGCGGAGTGATGGTACATAATTTTTATGCACATATGTAATATCAATAAGATGCCATTCCTTGCTTTTGTTAATAAAATATATGTCCGGCAAAATGTAAAAGAGTTATTTATAGGTGAACTCTGAATCATAAGTTCCCAAAGAAGGCTTAGCTATTATAGCTATTTACTTATTTATTTATTTATTATCTGTATATTTATTTATCCATATATGGATCTTGAATGAAAGTTTATAATCTTGCAGATAAATTCGTTTACATAATGAAAACAAAAGTTTATCTTTCCACTAATATTTTAACATATGATGTGTAAGTCTAAATAATTCACTCAGTGTGATTTCTCTACAGTCTGATAAATATTCTTTATTGTCGTAAACTACTGATTGATTTTAATTATATTAATATTGTAACAACAGAGATAATATTATATCGTACCTTTTGCAAATGGCTTGGAAAATTAAACAGGGATGGTATTATCGCCACGCTCTCATGGTTAACATTCGGCAGGCGGCAAAATTGTTTTAAAAGCACACCGCACGTTATTGTATGATGCCGACATGTTAAGCATGAGTCCGCGGCGATAATATATCATCTTTCAAAATTCTATTGCCATTACTTTCACACTGTTCACTAAAAACACCCGAGACAAAACAAAGGACAAGTATGACAATCGTGTTTACCGCTCTATTTCTACCAGTAGCATGGCGGCGTAAACATGCGCAGACTGGTTTCAATTTTGGACAGCACACCAGCGCTCTGTGTGAGTCTAGTATAGTATTATAACGTCTTTGGTCCAGCCACGATGTTTAAAAAAATTCACCGCCAGATGGCACTGAATGCACATCTGTCACAGAGTCCGTGGATATCCACGGACTCTGATTTGTCATATCTAGCAATATACTTCATTAATTTTTCGCCAGATGGCACAGCCAGTACTTTCAACTAAAGTATGCAAATTCATTATTAAACTGTCTAACACATTTATAAATACTGAACTTAAATCATATTACTTTCCAAATTTTGCTGGTAATGATCCCATTGTAATTCTTCCTGCATACCTATTCTTTCCGGTTCACTTTCAGAAGTATTATTTCCGAATATCGCGTCGCCACTTTGAAACTTCAGCCACGATCTTCAATAATTTCACCGCCAGATGGCATTCAACGCCACTTCCGTTATATCGATCAATACTCTAACTGCAGTTCATAAATATTTCGCTAGATAGCACATGCAGCACTTTCAACCAATGTATGTAAATAAATTACTATTAAATTATCGAATGTATTTAAATGTTTAACAAAATATTTCATTCGTTGAGTTTTTACACTCGAACTGTTACCTGGTTTCCCAAACATGAAACATACCCATTAAAAAAACAAATTTATATATATTTATGTAAAGTAGCTCTGTGTATAATGTAACAATTTCTAATATTCTTTGCTTCCATTTAACATAATTCGACAATTTTAAAAGACAATTATATGGATACTAAAATACATCAGTAACATATAGAAACTTCATCCTAATCCATATCTTTGAAACATTTCTTCAACAGTTCACCCAATATAAATATTTTCCTTGAGTTCACCCATGCAGAAACTTGACCAAGAGTCCCTTATATCCTGCACTAAGCTATATTAGTAGTCTAGTGTGTGTTGCAGCTGAATTCGTAGCGAAAAAAAATCATTTCTCGTAGCCAAACGTTTTTCGTAGACATCACATAACCCATTTCATTTTACAGTTTCATTCATTCATTCATAGTTTTCCTCCCAAGGACAGGTCTTTCACTGCAAACCCAGCATTCTCGAATCTTTCTGCCTTCCTCTTTGTCTCTGTATATTATCCATTTTTACAGTTTATTGTGCATAATACAAAAATATCATGGAGAAAATAACGTTCTGTTAATTCTTTACGTGGAACACCTATAATATTCGACCTACACAAATAGAAGAATTAATGAAAGAATTTTATGGAACTGAAATTCGACTTCGGTTTCCATGGAAATGCATACGTCATATCCGATAATCTCAATAAGCTGAACAAGTCCATTCCTATACAAGAAGAAAGTCCGCTTTATGTACAGTTTCCCTGGAAAAGAATGAGACGATTGAATATTCCTAAGTTTCAGATGTAAGGCACTGCGCATGATCGGAGACCAAAGCACTGATACACAAGATAACGAATAATGAGTTACTTAAATTCAGGCTATTTGGTTTGTTACTAGCATCGTTCCGAAATTCACTTCAAAAACTGCGAAAAAATATGATAATATTACGTAAATAAAAGATAAATATATACATAAATCGTATAGTTAAATCGACATTGACCTTCATGACTAGATCGATACTCCGCACAGAAAGGGAACCTTTCGTGTCGTTTCAATAGCTCAGACGCTAAGACTTCCGCGTGTTGTGCAGAAGAGAGCGAGTTCGATTCTTAGTCTACATCAACGATTTTTTTTTTTGGTCTACATAACGTTGAAATAGAGTTTTACAAAGTCCTCAGATTAAGTGTTAATGATCACAGACAATACAAAATTACAAGTTATAATATTATAAACGTTAATCTAATGAATGCATTTATACACACGCACACATATACAATGTAAATGCATATATATTAAAAACTAACAATTAAAATGAAATTAAAAAATACTCCTAAGTCACACAGACAAACTTTTACAAAGGTTTAGAGTCCTTAGGTTATGTCATTTGCTGAGTAATTATTACAATATTTAATTAGCAGCTTTCCCATATGTGTAAGAAATGCACTCGCACAAAACAATTTTTGTTTAAAATGTGGCTTGGATTCTTTCATTCTCATCCCTTCAGTTGATTTTAACTGTTTTATCTATGCGTTTGCAATAGTGTTTAACTTTATGTGCATTCAATTTTATTCATGTTATGATTGAACGAAAAAGCACTGTTGCAGTTATTGACTAATTACATATATTAATACTAATTATTAAATACATCTGTTAAATAACCAATTGCAGTATCTTTTGCAAAATCTTGAATGTTTAAGTTGTCAATAATATTTTTGTACTATATACTATAAGACGTTAAAAGAATTTGCAATAGATATGGGATCCTCTACTTTATAATCACTGGTTTTAATGAAAAAAGTATTTCCTTTCTCAGGATATCTACAAGTTTAACTTTAATAATATTCCGAATAGCTTTAATTGCTTCATCTGAATTTTGTACTTTTCTATTCAGATGTATTCTATTTCCCTCTTTCATAATTTTTGATAAATTACACTGTACTTCTTGTAGTATTTAAGAACATGAGGATCATTACTTTGCAACTCATTACATATATATTCTTCTTTTTAATACATGAGATTTTTAATTCCCTGCGTTATTTACATTTTTTTACTTTTGAATTTTTTCACAACATCCAAATCTCCATTGGGCATAAATTATTCCATATTTTTCGACATATTAGACTAGTCGAGAAACTCTGAAGAAATTAATTACGCCTCAATAAAAAAAAGTTGTACCTGGGATCTAAAACGAGACGTTTCGGTTATACAGTGGAATCGATATGCTACTATATGAGCTACCGAGACAAGACAATGACAGCAGAAGTCCAGAATGTAGATCCCATAGCAGGCATTTGCCATTTGGTACAGAGAAGCAATGATATTTTATGACTCGAGCTATGTTGTGAAATCGTGGCCTTAAATGGCTGTCTTCTTCGTGATCCTTATTCTGGTCCTTGTCTTTGTTGTGGTCCTTGTAGCAAATCGTCGATATCGAGTGAACCGCGCTGTAGAACTTTAACTTCCGACGACCAAGAGTCGTCTCATTCCTTTTAAGGGTAACTGTACATAACCTATTTGGAAGAGTTTATTATAATCCATGAGGTGGTTGCAATATATTTAAACATAATGTTATTCAGTTGTGCTTTAACATAGACTCGAAACAGATGAGTGCATATAAATGCGTAACTACAGGAAATGCTTTTCTCATATTATTTTAAGTACAGCCTCTATTTCCCTAACATAGTTTCATATGAATGTATGTCGCCTTTAAATACAACATTTTCACTTTTGCCCTTTATGGTACAGTCACAGACATAAAAAATTGCAAAAAAAAATGCAGTATTATAAAGGAAATGATATGTCTGCTTTCAAGAGTCTCAGAGTATCTTGTCTTAAATGAAAGCTAAAAGACTGCTAATCAATTTTGTTTGATGATTTTTAGAAATTTTTATTTTCATTTTGCATTTTATGAACAAAAAGAAAAACTGCACGTCTATTTTTAACTTATTCTTTAATTTTCAACTTTACAATTTCCTCTTACAGAATTATTCATGTATAATGTGAGAATGTGCCTTGAAAACGTTATTCAATTATCTCTATTATTGTCTGAGATATTACATATTAAACGTTGGAAAATGTAAAATAAATATTCAACGGAGAAAACTGAGTACAGAGTAAAGGGACTGGACCACAACGGCTATTTAAAAATGGTGTAAAAGCAATTATTTTATTCCTAACGACGTTGAAATTTCGCTGAAATGAAGTCAATACTTTGAAGTATTTTTAGTC
>NC_091130.1:15977858-16092858 GCF_040183065.1 Periplaneta americana
TAGTATTTATAATTTTTATTGAACAATACAGTTCTTATTTTCTGCATTCCTTTACAGAGATACATTCCCAGAACATTTACCTTTGATGTAAAAAAGAATCCTTGAATTTGATTTAATAATTTTTAATTAAAATGACATTTTTGAAACACATTTAGGCAACTAGTTTCCTAAATAGCACCTGCGGTTTCTTAAATCGCACCTCTTTATCTGCAGGGAACAGGATGAAGGAAAGCTTTTAATATTGAACATATTAATAATAATAATAATAATAATAATAATAATAATAATAATAATAATAATGATTTATTTTAGCTGGCAGAGTTAAGGCCGTAAGGCCTTCTCTTCCACTCAACCAGCAAAAAGTATATATACATATGCATGAACTTACAAAGAATTCAACAATTTGATTTAGATGAGAGTTACAAGTATACAAGAGTTATTTACGAATTAAACAACAAAATACTATGAACTATTAATTAAACACTGAAATAAACTGTGTAGCAGAATTAAACTAAAATACATAGCATGTTAATATATTTCAAATAATATTAGATAATAGAAAGAGATTGTTATGAGACAATTTTGAAAATACAGCACAATCAGGATGATGTCTAAAAGAAAGAAGTAACAATGTAGTCAGTGATATTTTAAATCAGTATGATTGGAGTGAAATGCTAATAAGGTTATCTTTTAAGATGTTCTTAAAGGTGTTTGTTGTCTTGCAGCCCCTAATACTTTGTGATAAGGAATTCCATTGACGCGAGGTGGATATTGTAAAAGATGATGAATAACAAGATGTTCTATGAAGAGGTATACTTAGCCTGCCACAGATAAGTGATCTGGTATTTACGTCGTACGTATTTGAATGAATAATGTAATAAATGCAAATTACAAGTTTATTGAAATTGATGAAAGAGAGTAACGCATCTTCAAATGAAATTGAAAAAATAGAGCGTAAATTATGTAACATTTAAACTTTCTGAATGCGTTTTTTATTGTTGTACATTTGCCATGTGCTTCACCAGGCAGTTCAGACTGTAAACTGCGTCACCTTTTCTCCACGATTATCTCGAAGCCACCTAAGAACTGCTGCATGGTATAGCTGTCTGAAATGGTTTGAAGATAGAAACATCTAAAGGCTGGGCCTATGAGTATTATGACGAGGAAGCTGAAACAGGAGCATACCATTTTCCCGAGATAATCTAGCTTCTAAATTTTTGGAATGGATCGTATAGGTGGACATACAGAAGCAGCAATTTTTTCTATGGCAGGTTTGAGTGGCAAATAAAATGTTTGAGCTATTCGACAAATAGTTCACTGTTGATGTAACCTGACTCAGAGAAAACAAATAACGATCCTGGAGGAGCACCAGCTGATAATGAAGGATGCACTGTTTGACGTTTAAAAATTATCACAGGTAGCACAAAATACCTGGCGCGCTTGTACAACACACACTTATTGTATGAACGCCCTTTTTCACCAATTGATATTGCACCCACCTGATGCATTCCTAGTTCAGTTAACATTTTTGGGGCCTTCTTTTTTACGGTTAGAATTGCTACTGTTGCTCATATCGCACCGGTGCGAAATTAGGCACCTACAAAGTGGTGTGAATTGAGAAACTACGCCATAAGTTATTATTTCCTTCATTCTAGCCTATAATCACCACATATTCGAAAATCCTACTAAGTTAAATGTTCTTCAATACATCTTTAAACGAATAACATCTTAAGATTATGGATTCCTTTGCATACAAATCCGTTATTTAGTTACAAAATGTTAGCTAAATATACATCCACCTGAGCGATTATATTAGATACACTATCACCACGCTGCTGACACAAAGAAGTGGCAGAAATCAAGTGACATGGTGGAAGTTCATATGGTAGATTGTAACAATACCACTAGATGCCACACTGCTACAGTAACTTGTTTTAAACTAGCAGTGGTGCGATTTAGGAAGTGGTGCGATTTATGCTACTCTACCATATTTAGAAAACAGATATCAAACAGTCAAAATTGACAATTATAATGGTAATTATAAATTGATCGATATTGGAATTCCACAAAGTACAGTATTAGGACCCATCTTATTTACAATATATGTTAATATTTTGTTGAAAATTGATCTAAAGAAGTATGGTGGTAATACATTTTCTTTTGCAGATGATACTGTACTAACATTTAATGGGGAAAATTGGGATAACACTTATTTAAATGCTAGCAATGGAATTAAGGGGTTAGGTGTAGCTTACAACAGTAAAATTTGGAAAAAATTCAACATTTTTTTCCTCCATTACTCTAGCTTGTACAATAATAAAAATTAGTATGTGTGAAACACTGTCCTTCCGCTATATGAAAAAAATATTTTTGCGATTTAAAAAAATTATTTACTTTTTTTTTTTCAAAATTCAAATCACTATGCAGTGATGAAGCGTTTCCCACATAACTCAAAAACTATCCAACATTCTGCGATGATATTGTTTGTGTGTATTTATGCATGTTATATCTACAATATGATGCAAGATCACTTCTCTACCTTTGATAGATTGTCTGATAAAAATAGATTCATTAAAAATGGTCAAATATCAGTATTAGTATTAGTATTTATTTATTTAACCTGGTAGAGATAAGGCCGTCAGGCCTTCTCTGCCCCTCTACCAGGGAATTACAACTATAATATGAACAATAAAATTACAATTAATATTAAATTTACAATTACAATAAAATTAAAGTATGACAAGATTACCTGATTAATGAAAGTTAGACATTTTATCGTAGAAGTTAAGAAAAAAGAATATTTTTGAATTTACTGAATTAAAAATTAAACCTACAATAACAAAATTCTATAGTGATGAAATTACCGGATATTGAAATATTTTGTGATAGATTAAGATAACTATTTACAAGAAACCATGTCTGAACGAGTCTCAATTACTGACCAAGTGCCTAGTAAGTTTGCGTTTGAATTCAATTTTATTTCGACAGTCCCTGATGCTAGCAGATAACGAATTCCAGAGTCTTGGCAGGGCTATTGTGAGAGAGTATTGTCTTCTAACACAAAATACAACGAATATTATTTATCAAGGAATATGGCTGAATATATAACTAGTTACCATTGATTAATGAATCACATGTAACTAAACGCAAATACAGTACATTTTGCTATTATTATTATTATTATTATTATTATTATTATTATTATTATTATTATTATTTATTATTATTACTGTTTTTGTGTAGTCAACTGTTCGAAGACAGGTCTGAACCTCACAGTTGATACCGAAAAGTCTTCACTTATGAGACAACTAGGCCAGGAAATAATGGAGTAGGTGGCCTGTTCTTTTCCCCCTTGTTATTATTATTATTATTATTATTATTATTATTATTATTATTATTATTATTATTATTATTCCGTTGTTTTCTGTATCGCTGTTATTTATATTTGCTATGTATTTTTATACTCGTTGACTGGAAGAGAAGGCCTTATGGTCTTAACTCTGTCAGTAAAAATAAATCAATTGAATAAGTGAATGAAGAATTTAAATTGTAGGAAAAATCATCATAATATCATAATTTATCACTGTAATGCATTGTGAAGAGTCTGCGAGGTATAGTTTTGAATAACGAATAGAACGTCAACTGCAGATCAAACAAGATGCAAGATTTCCCTGATAATTCAAATATGACGTAACATTAATATAGTCTATGAACAACTAATCTTATCTCCGTAATAAGTATAGAAGTCTCTGAAGTATTAAAACATTTAAGTAAAATTATTAATAACACATAAAAAATGAATTAATTAAAAAAAAAGACCGCTGCTATTTACCACTGATTTGAGATAGAATGTGTGTTGATTGTAAAAATTAATAGTTCATTGTAGGCTAACCATCTGTCATAAAACATGTCAATCACAGTGGGCCATGGATGACTGAAATAATATTCATACATTTGAGAGAGACAGAAACAAATGATTGTGACATCAGCATGTATTTTACTTTTTAAAAATAACAATGAAAATATCAATGTTTGCATGACTCATAATAAATTACAATAAATTCTCAAATATACCTCCTCTTGTTGCCAAACAATAACCCAATCTGTTATAAAACATAAAACTCACTCTGATATTTGCTAACAGTTCGTTTGATAACCTGTCACATTCGGCTTTTGTTACACTGAAATATTTTTAATGTTCCAGAGCGTACTACTATTAACATTTGTTAGATATGAGTGCAGATTTAGTGGTTACAAACGTGTATTAAATTCTGACATAAATACTGCTATGCTGAAAGGTTATTCCAGACAGGAGTCCTGTAGTTCGAAAACGTGTCTTACTGAAAAAATCGAAAATTAAGATAAGTTCACTACTGCACTCTATTATCAATACACAATATAGTGTCACAAAATGATGTTACAAAAAATTCCTCTTCCACTCAATTTAATAGGAGAAATAATTATGGTTGATGTTCCAAAATGTGTCTGATCCTACAAAATTGTGTTCCATAACTAGCCTACTCCATACTTCATAGAAGTGTTGTCAAAAAAGGGCACAACATTTTTGATATTGTGCCTTAAGTTATTCGCAAAGGGACATCTGGCCGAAATCTACGGCTGACCACTAGGATCCAGAACACAAAGCAGAGGTTAAATTAAAAATACAATATGGTTGCGGAGAAACAAAATTAAATGATGTTGACAACCTTATAACAAAACATTTCTGTGATGGATGAAACAATCAGGCAGGATTATCTTTCTACAGAAACCTCCTGAATGAAAATCGTGCTGATTAAGCCCAGAATGTTGAATCGGATGTTGACTGTTATGGTGAACGAGATTCTGAATCAATTCATTGTGCTTGAGAACATTAAAACACTTTTTCATTATGACAATATTTTGAATATTTTTTAGTAAGCTATTAATTTTATTACTAATCATTGTATTGTATTGTAGGCCTATTCATTTACATTCCATAGTATTCCTACATCGCTTCACAGCTAAAATATGGAACATGTCAAACGAAAAAAAAATCTTAATAGTACTACAAAGTCTTAATTATAGTCAAAGTCTAGTTGAAATACACACAGAAGAATTTTACAATATAGTCTACTAGTACAACACAAATACAAGACACACAAATATTCATGAAGCGTTGTTGAATGTCATGAATTCACCTACAGAATAGAAGGCATGAGAAATTAGGTACTTATTTAATTTGACTCTAGATAATCTTATGTTTTGAGCGGTATTTTTTATATCTACAGGGAGGCTGTTAAACATTTTTACTGCCATATAACGCACTCCTTTTTGATAGCACGATAGACTTTCCGATGAAGTATGAAAGTCTTTTTTGACGTGTATTTATCCTATGAACTGTTGAATTAGTTACAAAGCTTTCACTATTACATACGAGGAAGATTATTAAAGAAACAATATACTGATAAGCCATGGGCATTATTTGTAGTTTTTTCAAATGGTCTTACACGATTCTCTAGATTTCGCACCTACTATTATTCTAATTACTCTTTTTTATAGTAGGAATATACTGTTGCTATCTGTGGAATTTCCCCAGAATATTATTCCAAAACTCATTACCAAGTGGAAGTATGCAAAACATATTGTTTTTAAGGTATTGATATTTACTATCTTTTTCATAGATCAAATAGCAAAACAAGCTGAATTTAGTTTGGGAGTATTTTCTTTAATATAATTTTTCAATTAACACATTATCGATTTGTAAACCAATGAATTTGATTGTTTCTAATAGGGACCTATTGTTAATTATTGCGCTTAAAATTTGCGAGGTTGAATTTGGACAGGAATTAAATTGAATTATGTTAGTTTTGTTACAATTAATCCATTGTTAATCCATTAATTTTATTACACAGAAGATTAATAAAAATTTGTCTGACCAAAAATATGGATTATCCAACAAATTTAATTTATACAGATTTTAGTTTATTAACTATTGAAGAAATTTATAAATATAGTTTACTAACTTATTATCACAGAATAAAACATAAATCTAATCGACATGAATATCGTACTCGAAGACAAAAGTCTACTTTCCCAATTAATTGAGCCTAAATGTCATACAAGTGCAGCTCTTCAACATGATGTTTTGGCCCAAGACTTTATAATGAAATTACAAACCATTTTCCAAATTTGAAATATTTTAAAATTGAAGCTTTTAAAAAAGAAATTTATAAAATTATTCATGATGTATAATATTAACAAATGTATTTTTTTTTACCTTTTATTTCTGCCGACTATATTCATTTTTTTATTGAATATCACTGGCTTCTGTCGAATTGTCAATTTATATTAAATGTGTATTTTCTCTCGTTTTCTCTTTCTTCGTTATTCTTGCTCTTGTGTTGTGTTTATTGGTTTGAATTAAGTTACTTACTGTATGTAGTAAACTGTCCGTGTAAATTTTATGTTATATTATTGACTAAGACCACACCGTACACGAGCCTGGCTCTTGCGATAATGGCTAGAAACATTTTTTTTTTTCGTTGTTGGTAACTCTGTAGCATCTATTAGATGCTTTATGGTTGTGCTAACAGATGGAGTTACTTGTCAACAATGTGAGGCTGAAACGTGTGTTCAGGTTACTGCCCAGCGACAGTCCTGATGTATTTTTATATTGTGATGATTGGTTAATTAATATTAACCCGGCACACTCACAATCACACTCACATTCATACAAATTTCCAGACTCTAGACACCCAGGGAATTCCTCTTCAAGAAAAATTCACCGAGAGCAGAACCCGGGAATCGAATCCGGGACCTCCTGATTTGGAAGCCAGAATGCTGACCAACAGACCACGGAGGCAGTCCAGAAACATTTTTGTTTTATAAATTTAATTTTTACTCACTAGCTAGCTAGTCAAATAAATAAATAAATAAATAAATAAATAAATAAATAAATAAATAAATAAATAAATAAATAAATAAATAAATAAATAAATAAATAAATAAATAAATAAGTAAATGAATGAATGAATAAATAAATAAATAAATAAATAAACAAGAAAATAAATAAATAAATAAGAAAATAAATAAATAAATAAGAAAATAAATAAATAAATAAGTAAATGAATGAATAAATAAATAAATAAATAAATAAATAAATAAATAAATAAATAAATAAATAAATAAGTAAATGAATGAATTAATAAATAATAAATAAATAAATAAGTAAATAAATAAATAAATAAGTGAATAAATAAATGAATAAATAAATAAATAAATAAATAAGAAAATAAATAAATAAATAAAAATAAATAAATAAATAAGTAAATGAATGAATGAATAAATAAATAAATAAGTAAATAAATGAATGAATAAATAAATAAATAAATAAATAAATAATAAATAAATAAGTAAATAAGTAAATGAATGCATGAATAAATAAATAAATAATAAATAAATAAATAAATAAGAAAATAAATAAATAAGTAAATGAATGAATAAATAAATAAGAAAATAAATAAACAAATAAATAAATAAGAAAATAAATAAATAAATAACTAAATAAAGAAATACATAAATAAATAAATAAGTAAATAAGTAAATGAATAAATAAATAAGAAAATAAATAAATAACTAACTAAATAAATAAGTAAATGAATAAATAAATAAATAAGAAAATAAGTAAATAAATAAGAAAATAAATAAATAACTAAATAGATAAATAAATGAATAAATAAATAAGTACATAAGTAAATGAATGAATGAATGAATAAATAAATAAATAAATAAATAAATAAATAAATAAATAAATAAATAAGTAAATAAATAAATAACTAAATAAATGTTCTCAACATTTTTATAACCAAGATAAAGGTTTAAGAACATATATTTTTTTGAAAACTCATTATTTGTTAAAAGGGCGTACGTCCCAAGGTAAACTAAGGCCCTATTAATTATCTTAATTAATGGAACAGCTTATAAACACTTCAACAAAGGGAAATGATGCTAACACTAATTTTTAAGGCTGGAAACAAAGTTACAGTTTTCATAGTTCCCGGAAAACAGTTTTTTTTGTCCCTCCTGGACTTCTGCTCTTATAGAAAATAACGATTCATATATGGTTCAAGTCCGCACGCATGTATGTACGCACACACATAGAATTTATTACAGTGGCTTAAAATTTTGAAGTTACATATCGGCTGGCCATCCTGGCGGCACTGAAATTCCTTTGTTCGTCTCTCTGAGGAACTAATCAAAGTTACTAAACAATAGATTCCACTTCCGTTTACTACCATCTCGCTCAGGAATGCGGAAATACCAGGTAACTGTGAAGATGGCTGTCAGCTATCTGAATGAATGTTTGAGGCTTTCAATTGGAGTGAGAGAGTCCTCCACGAGCGGTGTGCCCTGCCCCGTTGAGTGCGCTCTCTTCCAGGCTAGGGGTCGTTCAGGCAGCCGTAAACATGATCGGCTCACCACCCCGCCAACTCCATCCTAATTCATAATTGAATTAATTAAATTTCACTTGCACACGCACATACATTCATTAGCAGCTGATAGGGACAGCACTCAGACTGGCCAAATGCAGGTTTTGCGGGCAATTCAGTCTCTTTCGCCAGGCATACAGGACGTGAAGCAACTTTTCAACCCTATAGAGCCATCACCTTTTAACCAACTTCTGCCTTGTTTCATGATTATAGTGCGGTTGACGTAAGATTAGTTGCTATGTACTGAAATATTAATAATGAGCCCGGATTTTTGGCAAAATGCCTTTTTTACTGGGTGGGAGTAAATCATTATTTGCATAGATATAAATGTGTTTTGGAGCAAATCAAAGTGATAGCGCCAATTTTTATTTTGTCTTTTTAAGGTGTTTCTTACTAATAAATACCTTTTTAATCATTTTAAAGCAATATTTCTTGTTTATTTGCAATTGTCTAATTAATTGTAATGTAATGTGTATGAAATTTAAATATTTGAAACAATGACTAACTTTACTAACAATAGCAAATAAAAGTAATTTATTTCATTGCTTAATGTGCTAATAATCGTGCTTTAATACTATTGGTGTAATATGAATAATGATAAGAGATGGGAACGATATATCGGTTTTTACGAAATACCGATATTTTCGTTTCGATAAAGCGATATATCGATATCGAAATTTTGATTCAATATATCGTATAATATATCGGTTCTCTCATAAATTTATCGATTTTTTTGTGGAATTTTTATCATTATCAACAACAACAAAATCCACACTAGACAACTCCGATAATTCCGAATAACTGAAGATGGACAGTTACATAATTGTGCAACCTCCCTCAATACCTTGATCTAATTGGCTGTACTGGAATTCGAATTCAAACTGTTCAATATGCAGCACTAAATTCAAAATTTAATCTGTGCGAACGTGAGACAGACGGGAGGTTTATCTACTACTGTTTTAATATTTTTATTAATGTTCTCCAAGGTAGGAGCAGCTCCCATCCTGAAAGGGAACCGTCTGACCTCAAAACGGGTATCAAAACTTTTATTTCTATATTCTGAAATGGAAAGAGAAACAAGGATTTAATACCGATGTGACATTTGTTTACGTCTATGATTTCTATGCACAACCTAGTGCTGACATTCTGTTTTCTTATTATACCTAACTTTTAGTGCATAAAATTCTATCCCTATAATCATCATCATCATCATTGTTGTTTGGAATGTTTGAGTGTGACAATAACTTGCAATGGGAACTTACTATAGAAGGATTGTATCAAATCAACTGTGAAATTTGTTAAAACTTGTAACATTCTAAGTACGGTTTACTTACATCATAAATAATTACAAATTCTCTTTACTTACATTTAAACATGATTACGTAGTTAGGTAGAAAAGAGCATTATATCTGTGTCCTGGATTGAATCCTATATAACATTAGAATAATTGAATCGTGTTCCAATATCAAATACTCAACCACGTAGAGTTCACTTAACTCTTTCCCACTATATCATTTAAGCTCCCTTGCCTCCACCATAATTTTGATTTAGGTTAGGACCTACATCATACGGTATTGAAAATGTATTGTTTATTGTTACAATTTTACATTTATGCTTTTGACTGTTATGATGTTAATTTCAATATAAAAAGGAATATTAAAATTTAAGTCCTTTTATTGTAATACAGTAAATATACGTCTGAAAATGCAATTTGCTTACTGAATAACGATATATCGATAATCGTTCGATATATCGATATATTTTCAGATATATATCGTTTATCGAAATTAGATTTGCAATATGTTGCAATATCAATACATCGGTATTTAATTTATTTCCTCCATCACTAATAATGATGGACAATCCACAGTTACAAATATAATATTGTCATGTCTTTACGATACCAACAATCAGCTTCATAATTTTAAATATTAAGCTCGTTCTCATAGAAGTTACCACGTAGCATTTTCAATTGTTTTCTTTCATATTTTCAAATCTTACTGTTACAATACTGTTTATTATTGTAGGAGAAAGAAATTTGAGTGAGGAACAGTCAGTTATTGTCGGGTGCCAGAAGGTATAAGATCTGTTAGCTAGAATGCCTAAATTCAGTAAATCATTGAAAAGTAAACTTCATGCTTGCGTTAGTAGTTTGGTACCCATGTGTTTTCAACCGATGGAACAGTTTTGTTATGTAAGGTTTGTGAAAAGACAGTTAATCACGAAAAAAAGTATTTTATAAGTCAACATGTGTCACCTACTAAGTAAAAATGTAGTTATGTTGAAATAATTTAAATTTATTTCTAAAATATATTATGCCTTTTTAAAATTTATAATGCCTTTTTCAAAGATTATTGTGCCTTTTTACGTTTTTATTCCCTTTTCTCTCTGCTTATTTTAACTGTTATAAATGGCTAAACAACCGGAATCTGAATAATAATTCTCTTATTTATTGATATTTATTTGCTGGGCAACAGGCATTGGCCAATAAAAGTCCAGCATAGTGATACAATAAATTAGTACAACAATAAAATGAACAAAATGATAAAAATTAATTATATAGCTGTGGCAGTAACAACAAATGAACATGGATTGCGGTGGTTAGCTTACAACAAACAGTACTAATAATTTTAAATATTACAGAAAATATTACCGGTTTGTGTTGAAAAATTTTGCAAATAATATAAAAGCAATTTACATTGCCATGATCTAATACTTCTATACATTGAATGGATCAAAATCATATACATGCAAGTTAGCATTTTTAATTCATCTGGAGACCGAAGAGAAAGACATAATTTCTAATACAAACAGTGGGCTAAAAAAAAAACGACACAAAATTTAAATGGCTATATTCTAGTAGCTAATGATTTCACTTGAAAGTTCATTTCACCGGCAAATTTCACAGTCCTTGTAGACCGGAAAGTGCTATAATATTTAATTTTTTACCATTTATTAAACATTTTTTTATTTTTTTGTAATACAATGCAAAATCTATCGTTTATGCCGAACTAGCATTATGGTCTTACGAGTTCAGCAGGCCAAGCCGTTTGCTGTGCTATCATCAATTGTTTTCTTCCGTTTTGAGTTCTCATTTTGCGAATAATGGGTCGCTTAACGAACGAAGACAAGATTTTCATTAAACATTTGCACCAATACGATAATTTATCTCCCCGTCAAATTGTAAGGAACTACGCTGGGCGAGAATGGTCTGTTTCAAGTGTACAACGATTGATTAGCAAGATACGGACATGATATCCCTCCTGAGAGATTATTGCGTGAAAGATCGCATTTCTCAGATTCTCTGATGGTTTCCGCTGGAGTTTCAAACAAGATCTTAATCCTATGGACTATTTTGTATGGAGTAATCTAAAAAAGCAGTTTACTACAAAACAAGAATTCGTAATATTGAACATTTAAGATAATGCCTTCTTGAATGTTGCGACCGGCTTGATCAAAGACAGATATCCAGTGCTATTGGACAATGGAAAAGGTGTCTAAAAATGGTTGTGCGGGCAAATGGCGGTCACATAGAGCATCATTTTTAATTTTGATTATTTGAAAGATCATTAATTATTATTAATTTTACCAACACTCAGGTTTTGCATTTTGAAGTAATAAATTGTCTTCAAAAACCACATTTTTCGCATCATTGTTCATTCACCTCCATAAAATTTTAATTGAGCCTCAAAAAACATAATAAAAAGTCGTGCTCATCTTTAAAGTCTACTCTTTCCAACAGTGTATTCATTATAAATTAATGTTATGTATTTCCAAAAATAGAGTATTTCTAATTTTGAGCCTTTTTTGGCCAACTGTGTAGAAAAGTTTGTGATGTCTCGTGTCCTTCAACGGAATACGGAAGCTAACACTGTTTAAGAAAGATTAACAATTAAAGTCTTAATGTTACCTTTAAGGACCTTACATAAGAATAAGTAATCGAGATCATGACGTCTAGCATACAAGCTTCGACGTTTGAAGTACTCGCAATTTTGCTCATAGTTATACCCGGAGTTATTAGGCAGAAATCTGTAAGAACATTATGATATAAATTTCCTTTGAACATTTTCTAGTTTTGCCGAATCAGTAATTTGTAATAGAGTTCCAAACTACAGATGCATATTCGAGTTTTGATCTCACTAATGTATAGTACAACATTAAAGAGAATCAAGTGTTAAAAAAGAATAAGTAATAGACCGTATTATTTCTAACATTCTTTTTGCACGGTTATACGAGAATATGGTTGTGAAAATATAATTGAAGATTTCGGGGGTAAATAATGATAATCCACATATACAAATTGCATAGATTTTAATTTTTACTGCAAACACAAAAGGATTGCCATATTTTTAAGCAGCATAATGCAATCATTTGTTAACATATGTACATAATTATTTAACCAAATTAAAGGTAATGTGGCCTACACGCTGTTAACAACCAGAAAACTGTCAATTTCAATTTTGAGGCTTGTCACTTTTTACCCCCGAGGTTTTCATTTATTGTCGATTAATACACCAAGATCTCTAATACAATCTTTTCTGTTAATTACTATATTGTTTACATGATAGTTATATTTTAGTGTAGAGGTTTTATTTAAAATGATATTACGTAAGTTTTGGATTCATTAATCATCATCCCGTTATCTACTGATCAATTAGTAATTGAATTTATGTCATCTTGAAGAAATTGATAGCATTAGTTTTGATTTTACGAAAAAATATTATTATTATTATTATTATTATTATTATTATTATTATTATTATTATTACTACTGCTACTACTACTACTACTACTACTACTACTACTACTACTACTACTACTACTACTACTACTACTACTCCTACTACTAGGATTTTTCTATAATAATACAGTTCTTATCTTTCACTCAAAGAAATTTTGCTCCTCCACAAATCTCTAACCTCAGCCTCATCTTCAGTAAGATCTCTTCTAGTCATACTCCTTCCGACGTCATCCATCCATCGTTCTCTTGGTTTTCCTCTTCTTCTCCTTTCCTCCGAAGTCCACTCCAGCATCATCTTCGATATTCTTCATTTTTCATCCTCTTCACGTGTCCAGACCACCATTTTAATCTTCTTTCTTCAATTACTTCATCGTTCTTTTCTACATCCGTAATATCTCTGTTTGATTTATATTTTTTCTCTTCTTGATTTTCTTGCCACTCTCCTCCAGAATTTCAATTTCAGTAGCCAATAATTTGTTTTCAGAATACTTACTTATTTACTGGCTTTTAAGGAACCCGGAGGTTCATTGCCGCCCTCACATAAGCCCACCATCGGTCCCTATCCTGAGCAAGATTAATCCATTCTCGATCATCATATCCCACCTCCCTCAAATCCATTTTAATATTATCTTCTCATCTACGTCTTGGCCACCCTAAAGGTCTTTTTCCCTCCGGCCTCCCAACTAACACTCTATATGCATTTCTGGATTCGCCCACACGTGCTACATGCCCTGCCCATCTCAAACGTGTGGATTTAATGTTCCTAATTATGTCAGGTGAAGAATACAATGCGTGCAGTTCTGTGTTGTGTTACTTTCTCCATTCTCCTGTAACTTCATCCCTCTTAGCAGCAAATATTTTCCTAAGCACCTTATTCTCAAACACCCTTAATCTCTGTTCCTCTCTCAAAGTGAGAGTCCAAGTTTCACAACCATACAGAACAACCGGTAATATAACTGTTTTATAAATTCTAACTTTCAGATTTTTTGACAGCAGACTAGATGACAAAAGCTTCTTAACCGAATAATAACAGGCATTTCCCATATTTATTCTGCGTTTAATTTCCTCCCGAGTATCATTTATATTTGTTACTGTTGCTCCAAAGCCTAATAATAATAATAATAATAATAATAATAATAATAATAATAATAATAATAATCATCATCATCATCATCATCATCCTTCACGAATTAGGCCTCTGTAGACCTGTTTCGGCCCCATCTAGCAGTCTTCTTAACGGTCTTCCTGGTCGACGATGTCCTCTAGGTTTATATTGCATCATAATTTTTGGAATTCTTGAATTTTCCATTCTTCTTACATGATCTAGCCAATTGAATTTAAGCCTGTCCAGAGGCTAAAAAGTGGCAGCCCCACTACTGGACTACCTAACGATAAGGCTAGTAACCTATCTTAGGGAAAACTACATTACTTTCAAGCCTCAAACAAGCAGTATAAGGATAGATAATAATAATAATAATAATAATAATAATAATAATAATAATAATAATAATAATAATAATAATCCAGCGCTATGGAGTAAAGGTTGGCACGTCTGATCGTAAAAGTAGCGGGCCCGAGCAAATCCCGGTTGAAACAAGTTACCTGGTTGAGGTTTTTTCCGGGTTTTCCCTCAACCCATAAGAGCAAATGCTGGTAACTTTCGGCGCTGGACCCTGCACTCATTTCGCTGCATTATCACCTTCATCTCATTCAGACGCTATATAAAGACAGCAGTTGATAAAGCGTACCATTGAAACTCTATACCTTAAAGTTCAAATAGACACTTGTGCACGTAATAATTTTTAAACGTTTGACTTGCAATTTCTGGCAGTGTTATTGATATCAAAATAGCAGATTCTTTAATGTCTGTCAGGAAAGGAACTTAAGTCTGTCGTCCTTGGCCATACGATTACCTGACATTGGCCTTACAGTTTAAGAAACTTTGGACGAAAATCGAAGCAGGTAATCAGTCCAAGTGTGTTTCGAAACCACGTCTAACGAAGCCTGAAATCATGAGACCCTCTCACTATTCCGATACCACGCCGGCGGTGCTAAATAGGAGGGCAGATCCAGTCATCAAAACGCTGTGAGATATTCGTCATATAAACCTCCTCCAAATAAATCTACCATTGATTTCCCTCTCATTTTAAAAGAATGATTTTCAACTGACAAGCAAACGTTGTGATGGGGGCAGATAAAAAAGTTATTTTTCTTTCTTCCACCATGTTAATAATGTCAAAAGAAGTGCTTATACAAATTTTGGGCACTCGACCGCAATTACGAGGGCCGTAAAAAAATAAGTACGCCAGGGGCCGCTAACAGAAAAAAAACGTAATTTCATTGGACAAATTTATTGAAACGGACACAGCAATTGCTGAGCTATTTTTCAACATATTTTCCATCGCAATTGAGGCATTTCTCATATCATGGGATCGACAGAGAGAGGTGCAGACGCAGTCAAACACTGGTTCCGATCTGAGGCGGCTGACTTCTACGACACAAAAATTGATCCTATGGTATGACAAATGTCTCAATTCCAGTGGGGCATATGTTGACAAATAAAAAGGTAAAGGTATCCCCGTAACATGCCATGAAGGCACTTGGGGGCATGGAGGTAGAGCCCCATGCTTTCCATGACCTCGGCACTAGAATGAGGTGGTGTGGTCGGCACCACGCTCTGACCGCCTTTTACCCCCGGGAAAGACCCGGTACTCAATTTTATAGGAGGCTGAGTGAACCTCGGGGCCGTTCTGAAAGTTTGGCAACGAGAAAAAATCCTGTCACCACCTGGGATCGAACCCCGGACCTTCCAGTCCATAGCCAGCTGCTCTACCAACTGAGCTACCCGGCCGCCATATGTTGACAAATAGCGCAACAATTTCTGTATCTGTTTCAATAAATATTTCCATGAAATTGTGCTTTTTTCCTACAAACGAACACAAGCAAAATCACGTTCTGGACCGCCTCGTAATTGCGGTCGAGTGGCCAAGATTTGCATGAGCACTTCTTTTGGCATTATTAACATGGAAGAAAAAAATTTAACTCTTTTATCTGCCCCCATCAGAACGTTTGCTTGTCAGTCGGAACAGGCTGTTGAGGCGATGATAATGATTATGATTATGATGATAATGAAGAATTACCGAAATTCTGTGTTGTCTCCCCTTGACTACTGTTGAAGCGTTTATTGTGGAAGAAACAGCAGTAGAAGCTAATCATTCATCTCGCAGCTTGCAGCCATGTGGCTTTGGAAATGAAGTGCATCGCGAAACGGAAGTGGCTGGAAGTTGGCCTCACTTACATTTCACGAGTTTTTTGAGCTCGCTTTTAGCTGCTGCAGCCCTCCAATTTACTGTCCTCTCCTTTCTCCAAGGAAACTTTTTCCGCTGCTGCATGACTGGGAGCGAGCGGCGAGCCTTCTTGGCAGTTGTTGTTGGCGTGAAACGAAAGAGTCAATACAGAAGAAAGCAGTCTTCATGGCCCACCATGTTCCGCGAATTCTTGGGAAATTATATGGCTGGAAGCTGGAACTGCTCTGCCTTTGCGTCCGACAGATCAATATCGAGCCTGTCGGATCGTTCGGCCAAGCAACACTGCCAGGCAGAGGGACTCAAACCCGCATATTTCTTTTCATGAATGCGTTCCGCGTTCATTGTTATAGATGTATGTATGTATGTATGTATGTAAGTATGTATGTATGTATGTACGCATGTATGTATGTATGCATGTACGCCTGCATGTCTGTATGCATGTATGTACAGTATGTATCAGAGTGCTGCATTGGAGTTAAATCGCTCGCTTGAACTCGGTCGAGTGTCGCACCCTCGAGTGAGATACGATCGGTCGTGATACGCTCGTAATAAATAGAAGCACAGTACAAGGTCATCTCACCGACATGTCTTATCTTGTATGGAAGGCGACAGATAAGATACACATATGTTTTGCTCACACGGTAAAAATAAGGCTTTATTTTCTGCGTTTATGACAAACGTTTAATGGAACAGTCAATGGAACGTACCAAAACAGGAACATGAAGTTATAAATAAAATAGTATGAAAAACTTCGATATACAGTTATTATTGCTAATTAATAATTTTCAATATTTGATTTACCACATATATAATATGATAGGTCCATACATAGTGTTCCGCCTATATACTGCGACAATGTAGAAACGTTTCACAAAATATTATTGATATACCAGTAGCCTAGATTAATAGCAATATTAGTACAGAGATAACGTCACAGAAAATATAATAAAACGAATAATCATGCTGCACAACTGTTACAGACGCAAAGATTGATACACTAATTATTAGAGATTATTATTATTATTATTATTATTATTATTATTATTATTATTATTATTATTATTATTATTATTATTACTAGAAAACTTGATACGGTTCTTGCATTATCGTGATTGTGTTCTCCGTTTATAATAATTACATTTACATCCAATAACATCTATCAGATGTGGCAAAAACAAAATCACTCCTGTGTGGAAAAAAAAAAAAAATTACCTACAACATTTATATTACATTTTAAAGCAAGTTTTTAGTTGTACTATGGAGAGGTTAGTTAAACACTGCAAAGTTTTGAAATGATAAACATCTATGATGTTACTACACAGTTCATCACTGTAACAAGAGCAAATGTCTAACGCTCGGCTTATACCGTTCGAGGATTTATCGCTCGTGACAATTTTACCCATCATGCATGTGCGCTACCTATCGGATTATGCTATGAACTACTTGGCGCTCGAACGAAAACGTCCGATGCAGACCTCTGGTATGTGAGTGAGTGAGTGAGTGAGTGTGTATATGCATAAATCGATTATATGCATATGAAGTACATTGTTCGTATTTTACAAGAAAATATATTGCATAACTTATATGTATTTTATGTATTGAAATGTATATATACTCATATACACAGAGTGAATCGTAATTAATATAATTAATTTTTAAGGGATTATTCTTTGAAATAATATTTAAAATAAAAAGGTTTAATAGAATTTTTCTCGGTTTTGCTTCCTTTTCGACATAAAAATTATTTTATATGAAACATATCATAACTTGTTTTGGGAAAGCCACTTATTTCATTCCCAGTATCCTCGGTGAGTTTAAGGGGTTAGGTACAGCTTACAGCAGTAAAATTTTTGGAAATATTCAAAATTTTTTTCCTCCATTACTGTATCTTGTACAATAATGCAAATTGGTATGTGTAAAACTGTCCTGCTATATGAAAAAAAAATATTTTTATGATTAAAAAAATATTTATATATTTTTTTCAAAATTCAAAATGATGGCAGTTTACTGTGGAGTGATGAAGCGTTTTTCTCTTAACTCGTAAACTTGTTAACTTTTTCATCTTATTTCTATTTTATTTTATTGCTGAAACTCATGTTTACAATATAATGATCTTTCAACTACATTCCTTAATAAGTACTATTTATTTTTTACTTTTGTGTTAGAAGAAAATACTGATATTTCACCATTTTTTAAAATGAATTTATTTTTTATCAGACAATCTACCAAAGTTAGAGAAGTGATCTTGCATCATATTGTAGATATAACTTGCATTAATGCACACAAAAAATGTAATTACAGAATGTTGAATAGTTTTTCAGTTATGTGGAAACGCTTCTTCACTGCACAGTGAATTGAATTTTGAAAAAACAAATGTAAATATTCTTTTAATCGTAAAACTATATGTTTTTTTTCATATAGCAGAAGAACAGTGTTTAACACATACTAATTTTCATTATTGTACAAGATACAGTAATGGAGGAAAAAAAAAGTGAAATATTTCCAAAATTTTACTGCTGTAAGCTGTACCTAACCCCTTAAGAGAACAGAATATTATGGTAAGTATTGAACTTTTACTACGCCATACTACATACTTTTCTCCAATAAAACGGTATGGAACGACATGTTTCAGCCAATCATGGCTGCTTATCCATACAATTTTTATATCACCTCCCTAGCATTTGTTTTTTATCACCTCCCTAGCATTTGTTTCTTTGTTTGCCAACATTTTTCAGACTGCAGATTCTTTACGGTACTATAAAACACGCTTTGGGATCGTCATTTGTTTCCCCACATAGATATTCAACTGATAATGAATTCTCGTGTTCAAACATTTTGGTGAAGCTAACATTAGTGAAATAGAATTTCAGTAAGTCAGTTAATATTTTATTGTATTAGAGTACTTTATTTCTTGTAACCTTTATATATTTCTTCTAATCGTGTAATAGTCAATTAAATCCCAATCGAGTTTTGATTTTTTCTAGATAAATCAAAACCTCTAGTGAGATTACTGTTAATGAATGATTGAAAGAATTTTAGTGCAGAAATTTGATCAGAACAAATATAACATTGTACACGTCCTTTGTAGAGCGAAAAGTTAGATAATACCGACAATTATTCATTAGTGGCCAATATACATGACCTTGAAATTGTAAAGAGTGAACAAATTAATATTCTTTGCTATAGATTCCATAAGACTAACACAAACTTTTCTTTATGGGGACGAAGTTATATGTATAATAAGCTCCCCAGTCAATATGATAAGTTAAAACTAGATTTTATAATTGGTTATCAAAAATCCTTCTTACTCTGACGGTGAGTTTTTTCACATAAATTCGCATGAAATGGTTTTTTTAATAAATGCATTTATTTACATTTATGCTCGACCATGCCGAAATGTAGTAATTATACACGTGGTAGCAGTCCTTTAATGCATGTCATTAAAGTACACCTATTCATTAAAGTTCAGGTTTTCGATTATTCTCGGATATGCAATCGAAAGACAACTACGGAAACGTCACGGATGCTGGAAATCCAATACTGTCGCAGAAGGTTGTGTTCTGTTACTATAATAATTAGCGTTAATTGTAAATAATATTCAAATAAATTCAATTTGTCATCTCGTTTTTCAATGTCGAATTCAATTTCAAGACTATATCAAGATTAATTTTTATCTTACTCTCTAGATTATATCAAGGTCGTCGACATTCGTTTCCCGGAAAAAATCAATACTTTCGCGTCTGCGCACATCTCACAATTTATGAGGTAGGCTATTGCACTCACTCACATAACAATAACATGAATACTTATGAATAATTTCAAATTAGAAATATGGTCGAGCATAAAAAGTCGTATGAAACTTGCCTGTAATGGTAATTAAGACGCTCGTATGAAAATTATGAAACTCGCTTGCGCTCGTTTCATAAACATCCTCGCGTCTTAATTACTACCATTATAGGTTCGTTGTATAATGTACTATTTTTTACTATTAATACATTAAGTGTGAAGTGTTTCAATTA
Source organism: Periplaneta americana (assembly GCF_040183065.1). Classification (NCBI taxonomy): domain Eukaryota; kingdom Metazoa; phylum Arthropoda; class Insecta; order Blattodea; family Blattidae; genus Periplaneta; species Periplaneta americana. The sequence goes on from NC_091130.1 coordinate 15,998,395, forward strand.
ATTTTTATAGTTTTAATATATTTCATCTTTTGAAATGACACGGTTTTTTAATAAATAAATTTAGTTATATTTTGTTAGTATTAATATATCGTGTGTAAATTGTTGTAATTAATTTTATTTAATTTTTGTGTTTTTCAAATATATCATATGTGACGAAGTCTGTTACTTGTATGTCTAATGGCGTAATAAACTGAATTGAATTGAGTCAAGACTGCTGTTTATCTCCTACACTATTTAAAAAAAATATATAAATGCATTAATACGAGAATGGAAACAGAAACACCATGGCAATATTTGTATCAACAGAAATTTAAATCTGGCTGTGTTGCTATTTGCAGACGACATAGTACTTTTTGCAGATATTGAAGATGGCTTACAACAATCTACTTATCAACTCCAACTCTTGAACAGTATATGAAAATCTCTACAAGTAAAACAAAAGTTATGACTTTTAAAAGAAGATTACCTGTTCGTAACAAAACCTTTGTTTATATTAACACTAGTGGCTTGCGCAGCAAATGCTGCTAACTAAGTTCATTAGAAGTTCAAATTAATTTTTTTCAAATTTATTTCCAATGAAGAATACCAGATATTTTGGAAGTTATTTGCTTCCATAATAATGAAACATAGGCCTACACGTCTGAATGGTTTTCTTCATGCTAAATACTTTTTATTTAACCTATACATCTTCAGTTCTTGAGTTCCAATGCGAAAACGCAAGTAACAATGTCAGAACGATCAGTCGGTTTTACATGTGGGAGTGAAGCAGTAGCTATTTCAGGTTATTGTGGGTTGTAGGTTAGAGTTATGAAAATGCCCCCGTGCCCCCGTGCCCCCGTGCCCCCGTGCCCCCGTGCCCCCGTGCCCCCGTGCCCTCGTGCCCTCGTGCCCTCGTGCCCTCGTGCCCTCGTGCCCTCGTGCCCTCGTGCCCTCGTGCCCTCGTGCCCTCGTGCCCTCGTGCCCTCGTGCCCTCGTGCCCTCGTGCCCTCGTGCCCTCGTGCCCTCGTGCCCTCGTGCCCTCGTGCCCTCGTGCCCTCGTGCCCTCGTGCCCTCGTGCCCTCTGGCCGTCTCGCCCTCTCGCCCTCTCGCCCTTCTCTTCTCTTCTCTTCTCTTCTCTTCTCTTCTCTTCTCTTCTCTTCTCTTCTCTTCTCTTCTCTTCTCTTCTCTTCTCTTCTCTTCTCTTCTCTTCTCTTCTCTTCTCTTCTCTTCTCTTCTCTTCTCTTCTCTTCTCTTCTCTTCTCTTCTCTCCTCTCCTCTCCTCTCCTCTCCTCTCCTCTCCTCTTCTCTTCTCCTTTCCCTTTCCTTTCCTTTTCCTTTCCCTTTCCTTTTCCTTTCCTTTTCCTTTCCTTGTCCTTTCCTTTACTTTTCTTTTCTTCCTGTTTTCTTGTTTTTTTGCCTTCTTTCTCCATTCGCTTGATTTCTATGTGATTCTAAATCTCTCCTACTTTATCTTAGATCCTTGTCATTGTCACAAGTTTCATATTCAATCTCTACATTGCCTTCAGCGTCATCATCAGCATCATCATCTGAACTTTCATCTATGATCTGCAGAGTAGTGTCGATCACCACGTAAGTTTTCATCCAGTGTTACTTTGTTAGATAAAACACTCTTAAGGGAATAAATAAACTGCACTAACAGAAAATTTTCTATTAATACTATTGATACGTAAATCTGACGTACACTTCCAAATAATTATATCTCATAATAAGTTGGCCAAGCGTGTAAGTTGCAACCTGCTATCACGACTACTATAGTCAGCAGCTGAAAGACGGAGGCATAGCTAGAAGAAGGAGGTGCTCTCTTGGCGGGAAAAGTAGTGAGGATCAATTGTTTATCCATTATACGTCAAAATTACGTAAGACAGAAGTTTTAAACAATGTCATTACTTCCTTGTGAGCAGGAAGAAAACAACTGTTTGATCACAGTATAGAGATAATATGTTCTCTATACTGTGGTTTGATTTCCACATATCCCACAAGTTTAATATAAGTAGTGTTAAGTTCATAACAATAACCTTAGTATCTCGTTATCATTATATTACTTCTGTTCAAATAATTATCTACAGTCAGATGGAAAGAAGTTTATGAGATTATAAGTTCTCGTGCCTAAAATCGAAACTTCACGTTGATGTCGATGTAATAGGCATTCCTAATTTATAGTCTCAACACATGTTGACGCAACATCCGTCGATCGACCACGCTGTTACGTAAATTTTATAGTTTTCAGTAATATATATGTGTATATATAGCCGTTACTCAGTATATTACAGAAATGAAGATCTAATATAAAATCTTGTTTCTCTGCGTCTACTTACTTAAGGCCCCAAAAGATTGCACTTTCATATTATCAGTATACCATTATGTGTTACATTAACTATAATAATATTTAATTTTTAATGGTAATAATGTCACCAAACATTCTTAAGTTTTGTAGTTCTTAATATCGAATACACAGCTGTACTCGGAAAACTACAGACCTGTAAATTATTTTTATACGTTATCAAAAAATTACACAGATGAAGATCGACATATTGTCATTATGAAGTGAAAGAATCTGACCCATCTGAACTCTAAGTATGTCAGCAATCCTGTAGGTCATGGCCTTCGTGTAATAGTCTTTTGTTTATTGTAGTGTGGGTTTTGTTTCATTCTGAAATGCAATTAATTAGTTCTCAAAACTGACGAAAGATGGATTTTGGAAAATAGCAAAATGATGTAGGAAAATTGACATTTCACTGAAAACTACTATTTTTCTGAAAAACGTTGAGTTCCAAGCTTCAAAATGAGGGGTCATTTATTAAAATCCGTTCAGCCGTTTTCCCGTAATTTTCATTACCATATATATATATATATATATAATTGTTGAACAAATTTCCTCATTCAAATACTTAGGATATCATGACAATGAAATTGATATATGACCTAAAATTAAAAGTTATAATAAGTCCATGGGAACCATCAATAGAGTTTTTAAACCATCTTCAGTGCAAAGACATACAAGAATAAGAGCTTATAAAACTTTAGCGAGACCAGTGCTTACCTATGGAAGCGACGCTTGGACTATATATAAAAGAGCCATAAGCAGAATAACAGCTAGCGAAATGAAGTTCATGAGAAGAACAGCTGGATACAAAAGAAAAATGTATATATCCTTCAAGATCTTCAAATCTCTTCGGTTATGGACCATATAATTACATATAGAAATAATTGGCAGAAGCATCTTCAGCGCATGGATCGATCCCGCATCCCTCGTCAGATTTTGAATTACCATCCAAGAGGAAAGAGATCTTTAGGAAGACCTCTCAAACGATGGCACGAGACCGTAACAGGCTACCAGGCCTAATACATGGGAGGATGATAATGATGATGTTGATGATGATTCCAACAATATTACATTTTAGAAATAAATTACAAATTTTTATGCTCGACCATGCCGAAATGTAGTAATTATACAGTCCTTTAATGCATGTCATTAAAGTACACCTATTCATTAAAGTTCAGGTTTCCGATTATTCTCGGATATGCAATCGAAAGACAACTATTGGAAGGTCACGGAGACTGGAAATCCAATACTGTCGCAGAAGGTTATGTTCTGTTACTATAATAATTAGCGTTAATTGTAAATAATATTCAAATAAATTCAATTTGTCATCTCATTTTTCTATGTCGAATTCAATTTAAAGGTTATATCAAGACTGTTTATCTTACTCTCTAGATTTATATCAAGGTCGTCTACATTCGTTTTCCGGAAAAAAATCAATACTTTCGCGTTTGCGCACATCTCACAATTCATGAAATAGGCTATTGCACTCACTCACATAACAATAACATGAATACTTACGAATAATTTCAAGTTAGAAATATGGTCGAGCATAAAAAGTCGCGTGAAACTTGCCTATAATGATAATTAAGACGCTCGTATGAAAATTATGTAACTCGCTTGCGCTCGTTTCATAAACATCCTCGCGTCTTAATTACTACCATTATAGGCTCGTTGCATGATGTACTAAAATCCAACCGTAATGATATGAAGTGAATTTATGTCATTACTTCTTTGTGAGAAAAAAATACACGAAGAGAATCTCTATGGAAGGCAGAACATAAGCTTGAGTACTGAGAAGTCAGTGAACCCCCTCAGTAGGCCTCGCGTCTTAATACTCTCGAATTAGAAGCAGCCAAGTTGTTTCATTAAAGAACACTAAGATTATTATTTGCAGAGTCTGAGGTTCCGACAAAGCAAAACACCGCAGGAAGGGGGAGACAAAACCAAATATATACCCTTGTAAGTGAGTGTAGTTGTTACAGATAAGCTGGATTCTCTTCTTCTTTGAACAATACACAGCAAAAGTTTTATGAATGCTGCTAATAATCCTTTAAAAGACACAAAACCCTTCTTTATGAGACGAGGTCTTCAGTGTTATTTGGTTGTGTGAAAGAGAAATAAGTTTATGTAATTGTGAATCAGTTCAGTTTTTGAGGTAGGCCCTATATCACTGTTGTAGCATTAAATATAACATCTTTACTTAGGAATATAGTAAATATTTTAACACGTGAAAATGATTATATCATATTTCTTAGTGATAAAAGTGTTAAAGTGTGTAATCAAATTTCTGCAGCCTGCATAGCAATATGTATTCCACAAATCGGTACAAATATTGGCTTATGCTGATGATATTGATATTGTTGGGAGATCAGAAAGAGCCGTCAAAGATGTATTCATCAACCTAGATGCTGCAGCACAGCAAATGGGCCTCAAAGTAAATGAGGGTAAAACCAAGTATATGGAGGTATCAATAAATCCCTCAGAAATGGAGTATCTTGAAGTAGGATGACACAAGTTTGAAAAAGTCACCGAATTTAAGTACCTAGGTTCACTAGTTACCTCAGATAAAATGTGACTGCAGAAATCCAAAATAGACTCCTCACAGCAAATATATGCTATCATGGACTTCAAAAACAGTTAAGATCACATGATATCAGCCTCAGCACTAAGTACAAATTATATAAAACATTAATAAGACCAGTCTTGCTTTATGGATCTGAAACCTGGGGAGTTGGCAGTGCCGACAATTGTAGGCTGAGTGTATTTGAGAGAAAGGTTCTGAGGACGATATACGGACCAGTAAATGATGAGGGCAGTTGGAGGAAAAGGTATAACTATGAATTATGCCAACTTTTTAAAGAATCAGATGTTTGCAGAGAAATTAAAGCTAGGAGAGTCAGGTGGCTAGGCCATATCTGTAGGAAGGATGAAAATGATCCTTGCCAGAAATTGACTCTCACTATACCTTTTGGTACCAGAAAAGTAGGGAGACCTCAGCTAAGATAGCTGGATGAAGTGGAGAAGGATGTAATAGCAGCAGGTGTTAGAGGATGGAAAATAAAGGTGTTAGATCGAAGGACATGGAAAAGCATCGTTGAGGCGGTCAAGGCTGGAACCCGGCTGTAGAACCAAAGAAGAAGAAGAAGAAGCATAGCAATATGTGAACCAGAGTGCTGCATTGGAGTTAAATCGCTCGTTTGAACTCGGTCGAATTTCGCACCCTCGAGCGAGATAAGATCGGTCGTGATACGCTCGTAATAAATAGAAGCACAGTACAAGGTCATCTCACCGACATGTCTTATCTTGTATGGAAGGCGACAGATAAGATACATATATGTTTTGCCCACACGGTAAAAATAAGGCTTTATTTTCTGCGTTTCTGACAAACGTTAATGGAACAGTCTAATGGAACGTACCAAAACAGTAAGATGAAGTTATAAATAAAATAGTATGAAAAACTTCGAGATACAGTTATTATTGCGAATTAATAATTATTCAATATTTGATTTACCACATATATAATATGATAGGTCCATCCATAGTGTTCCGCTTATATACTGCGACAATGTAGAAAGTTTTACAAAATATTATTGATATAGCAGTAGATTAATAACAATAATAGTACAGAGATAACGTCACAGAAAATATAATAAAACGAATAATCATGCTGCACAACTGTTACAGACGCAAAGTTTGATACACTAATTATTAGAGATTATTATTATTATTATTATTATTATTATTATTATTTTTATTATTACTAGAAAACTTGATACAGTTCTTGCATTATCGTGATTATGTTCTCCGTTTATAATAATTACATTTACATCCAATAACATCTATCAGATGTGGCAAAAACAAAATCACTACTGTGTGGAAAAAAAAAATAGTAATATACGTTACAAGAGCGGTATGTTGACGTTTTCATGGTCGAGGAAAAGATTGAAAAGGCGAAACGTAGTTGAGCTTTTTTAATTTCCGAGAACATGAAAACAAACATACCGCCCGTGTATCGTACATTATGTTGTGCGAAGATCGTTTATTACATACCTGAAAGACGAATTTCTAATTAGTTGCAATGAAATCTCCATGTTGGTTTCTGTTTAATGACGGCAACTTCGGAAAACCAAAATATCTTTCTTCAAGATTGTTGCTATAAAACGTTTTCTGTGTTTACTATACTCCAGCAGGCCGTGATATACGTCTGTATTCCCCCCCCCCCCAGTCTATAAATGCGAACTTAAAACAAACGGTAAGGTTATGTAATGATTTATTTTTCATTTTAATATTTTAACAATATTATTTATATAACATATTGCAGTAATAACATCGGCATCTGGAATCTTGCTGATTTTTTCACGGCTTCCTTAATTTTACTTGTATCAGAAATGCAATAAGTTTCGTGGAGTAGTAGACTTTACTTAATTTTTGCAAATATTTAAAAACAATAATTAATATTGCAATTTAGGTGAAATTGCAGTGGTAAGTTTTCAATTTATAATTATTACTACGTTAAATGTCTCTAAAAATAATATGTTAAAAGCCTAAAGCAGTAAAATGAATGTCGCGCTTAAGCGGTAAGAAGAGGGAAATTGTTATGTGTGTTACGTTGGGAATACTGAATGTAGTATTTCACACTTACCGCACATTGGTTCTGTGCGGAAAACAAGCAAATACGCACGATCTCGCACAAAAAACATTTATATTACATTTTAAAGCAAGTTTTGTAGTTGTACTATGGAGATGTTAGTTAAACATTGCAAAATTTTGAAATGATAAGCATCTATGATGTTACTACACAGTTCATCACTGTAACAAGAATGAATGTCTAACGCTCGGCTTATACCGTTCGAGGATTTATCGCTCGCGACAATTTTACCCATCATACATGTGCGTTACCTATCGAATTATGCTATGAACTACTTGGCGCTCGAGCGAAAACGTCCGATGCAGACCTCTGATGTGAACTATAAATCTGTAATAAGCAACATCTCACAGTGCTGTAGACACTACAATTCTCATTTCCTGTCATGGGTTCCTCGGTGAAAAATCTTCACCATATCATCTCTAGCTACATCTACTAAAACTTTGAAAAAGTCATTCAGTTACACCCTGTATAGTGATTGAATTAATAGCGTCGATGTAGATCTATGACAATTGAGTGGAGGCAGGGGAACATTAGTACCGTAGAAGTGGGTAAAGTCAATCAATGGGTGTAAATCCGATCATTTGCGGTTTTTATTGAAAATTATATATTTTCTCAGTTACTTGTTAAAATTTCGTTATGCTGACTTCATTGCCTGACATTGCAAATGTAAGCGAGAGGGACAACAAAAAGCCTGCGAATGCCAACAATGGGAACACTGTGTAATTACCGTTGAAGTGAAAATTGTTATTCTCAACTTTTTCTCTTAAATGAAAACAAAGTCTTACAAACTCTAAATTATAGTCAGCAGTGAAAGGAGACAGGAAGTATACGTAAGTACTTTTCGTTGAGATTGTATCCTGAAATAATAGTTTTGCAGTTCGTAAATGTTAGTATTGAAACTTATTATTTTAAGAAAACTTGCACCTTCGTAGGGTTAAGTCGATCATGCCATCGACCTACTCGAAACAGATAGGACCAGCAGGAAGAATAAATTGTTCACCGAAATACTTCCAACTAACACTTATGAACAGAAAAGTGTCATAGTATAGCTTATATTGATGGGATAGTGGGGAAAGAGGAAGACGAAATTATGGTGAATTTCTTACGTAAGAGAAGCACTGCCAAAGGAACATATTTTGTACACCTCTATGTACCTGACTGTGGGAACAACGTAGTTTCTAAAGTGACATGAGGAGGGGAAGATTTCAAATAACATCTGATATAAACCTAAGCATTGTTGAATTGCATTTTAGATTATAATTGAAGGGTGGTATTTCAATGTAAATTTTGAATTCTTAAAACTTTGTTTGTCGGTATGTGAAATGTGTTTTTATGTTTTATAAGTTGGCAATCATAGTCACCTATAGGCCTAATTGTATCGAATAATATGATCACAGTAACAAAGATACACTATATAATGCTATATGCATATATTGAAGATTATTATTGTTTTTTAACCCCTTATAACAAATAAAATATATGTAATACACTTAATTTGTTTTTTAAAAACATAAACAGTGATCGACTTTACTCCGCAATATTTTCAAATCGATCTTAAACTAAAAATTCAATGGTGATCGACTTTACCCTATTTAAGCAGGTAACTTCGATCACAAGTCAAATAAAAAAACAGTTTTTTATAGATTGTAATTCAATTCTTGTAACGTGTCTTCATAAGTGAAGAATATGACGACAAAATGCTATTTTCTGAGGAACTTCGCTCCATTGCATAACCTCAATATCATTAAAAAATTACAAAATATTGATCGACTTTACCCTCTTCTACGGTACGACATAAGACACGCGGATTGAGACACATTGGTGTGGATAAAATTCCCTCTATTACATCTAAAAATCCCTGCTAATCCAATAGATTTCACAGCCTCGGCTAGGCCTGCTGGCTTAACATTGAATGTCCGGGCAATCAATAGATCAAATGTCGCTACACCGCGTGGACACGTTTCCGTGTAATAGGCTATCTATTACGCAGGGATTAAGATCGGGTGTCGGCGGCATACATCTAATGTATCCGAGCGCTCGGGTTCATGCCTCGAACGGGTCTGATATTCATGTCCATATTATCGGGATCCCAGCTTAACTTTACCTATTTGTCATTATGAATAATTTAGAAACAGACCACGTGATATGTTTCTACGAATCTAAAGACAAGCCCTTAGTCGTTACATCAACGCTTACATTACATCAGATAATGATAATTATAAGTTTATTGCCAGAAAAAAAATATAATACAATGGAATTATAAATATACAAAATTTTAGCACTCCCTTGAAAGAGGAGCTCAGAGAGGATTCGATGCATAATAAAGTTACATGCATAAATTACAATTAAATAACTTCTAAAAATTAATATTTACTCATCACTAGGGCTAGGATTTTGATGAAATTGCATCTTTTTTCTAGTAAGCCAGAAACATAGCTGCTTTAGTATTTATGTGTTATGTGATAAACTGAGTGTTTTAAAACATATTTGTGAGGGCATTTTTGCATTTTTTTTTCCTGTTTCAACTCATAAGAGCATTTTTTGTTTCATTCGGTCTTTTTTTGGGCATTTTCATTTAATTTTGGCCACAAATCCTTATTATCAGGGGCGAATGCTAGTCACGAAAGTTAGGCTTGCTCTTTTATTCATAGGGGAAGATGGGAGGATATAATAATTCATAATTAATAAAAATAATCAGACCCACATAAATAATTTATTTAATAATTATGAAATCATTATGAATCATGGATCATATTCGCTTATTAGATGTAGAAGTTCGATATAATATAGCAAACATGGCCAACAGAACAGTTTATTTAGTTTTTTTCGACCCTGCCAATCAATGAACATTGTTGTATTGAGCTGCCCTGAACGAGCGCACATATTCTCTATGTCTGTCTTCTCTTAAATAGTCCTTCGGGAAAATGGATTTAATAATAAGGTTTCAATAAAACACAATTCCGAACTCATTGCAATACTTCAAATTAATGTTTAAGAATTAATAATACATGCAGCAGCTAACATATGCATTCCGCTCATACAATTACATTGCACTCGCAAATCACAGCACATTCCTGCTGTCAATACTGCTCTGTGCAACGTTAAATAGTCGTTGGTGTAGCTCTCGGACCAGAGCTTCAAACAACACATAACAGAAGCATGTGCGCCTAGGACGGACTAAAGAGGAAGGCACTTGCGCGCGCATCATATTCTAGCTATTTCTACGTCTTTCCTGTAGCTCCGAGAAATGAGCAAGCGTTGCGATACTTGCGGTGTGCAACCTGCGGATGGTATTACGCTTATACAATGTTCCAAAAATCAAAATAAATTTTAATGTACGTAATTCCATTTTGAGAAATACACATTCTACGAAAATATTGGGCTTGCGCGGCAAGCATAGCATGCCCTGAGAAATCGCCCCGGCCTATTATTAACACTTAAGTACACGCATCTGGTTAAATCACAATATATAAACAGCTGTTGGCGCTAAATGGTGACTACAGCCAGACCGTTTCAAAGACTTCAACAATAGAAGAAATTACACACCATCGGCACTCTTCATATTACCTTCCACCAAAGAAAACAGAGGAAAGAAAAAAACTCGAGTCATATACACCTGATGCAAGTACTTAAGGTTAATGTAAAATAATGTTTATTTCCTTTGATATTTTCTCTACATATTTTGTCCATTAATACACATTATTTTGTATAATATTTTAATCGTTTTTCTACACAAATATTGCCATTTTAATGTAGTACATCCCATGTAATGGATCAGTCCAACCACCCCTTCAATATAGACTCCTCTGTACCTGCTATGTAGTTCCGGATAAGAGTGGCCATGTGGTAGACTACTTGGAAAGTACATCAGGTAAAATAATTAATTAAAGTGTACTAATTAGAAAAAGTATGTAAAATTAAATAAACTTGAATGTTATACTACAATTTAATTTAATTACTAGCCTAAATATTAAGCAGCACAAAACTTATTTTCCTACTAAGCCAATTTTAGAATATAAGATCAATTTTTAGGGCATTTTAAGGGCATTTTTTTAAAGATTTTTAAGTCACAAATGCATTGTTTTTAGGACATTTTTTCATGTTTTATAGGTCATCAAAATCCTAGCCCTACTCATAACAAATTGCTTACACATATTTTTAAATTTTAAACTAATGGAGGTAAATAGTTGAAATAATTTCTTTATTAATTTGTTATAAATTCTAGGACCGATATTAGTACTATGGTTGAAAGCAGTGCTCGTTAACTCGTCAATTCCCCGTGTCACCTACAGGTGCAGTTGATTCAAATGGCCCTATAAAATCTTTGAATTGATATAAGACGTTAATGTTTGAATTATAAACATTGTTGGAACGTTCGTTTTCAATTTTAGCCAACAACTGTCGTTTAATGTCGATTGTTGACCGTTATTACTCAGTATTTGAGATGGAAGCGTCACGGAGTGAGGACTCTTCACCACCAGCATCTTCGAAGCAAAGAAATAATGTGAAATGGTAAGTTAATGTAATTAATTCTTAGTAACTCGATATCCAGAATGTTCTTAGATATTGCTGTTTAGCACAATCTGTGAATTTATAATTTTATGTCTTTAATTTTTGAGTGGAATTGAAGGTGTCATCTACAGGTGACACGGGGCATTACAGAATATACATTTTAAATATGTTTCAAAAATACATTTATTTCGTTCCAGTTTTGAAACTGCATGAGATTATTGAGATGGTTAATGATGAGAGACCTGCTGCTGGCTGTGCTATAGAGGAAATAGTGTTATTTCCACCTGAAGATGGAGATACAACAGATTAAGAAAGTGGTGACGAAACGGAAACCAACATGAATCATTTACCAGGCCGTATTTTGAGTTCAACTGTGGAAGTGAATGTAACTACTACTTCAATATCTGAAGCTGAAGAAGTGCCTGCGGTAAGAAGTAATTTGGGATAACAATCGTCATCTGAGGAAGTATCAAGAACCGATGAACAAGAGAGCACACAAAGGCAATGGTCAGGTAATGAAAATTATTTTCACTTGAAATCTGGAAGAGGTGATTGTGATGAAAACGTGGAAAAGCAAGAATTTCATGACCTGACACCGGTTCAATGCTTTGAATTGGTTTTTAGTGATGATATTATTGATCTAATTGTAGACATGTCAAATTTGTATGCATTACAGAGAAATCACTCACTAAGTCTAAATTCGAAAGAAGTAAAAGTTTATATTGCAATATTACTATTGACCGGTTACTTGACACCTCAATATGTGAGGATGTTTTGGGAGGTCAAATCTGATACTCATAATGAGATGGTTGCGAATAGCATTCGTAGAAATAGATTTTTTGAAATTCACCAATATTTGCATGTGTGTGGCAATATTAATTTGCCAACTGGAGATAAGTTTGCAAAAGTGAGGCTTTATTTTCACAAACTTATTGCTAATTTTGCAAATAATTACCATAAAGTTGCTTCAAGTCATGTTTCGATAGACGAGACTATGGTTCCTTATTATGGGAGGCACAGTGCTAAGCAACACATTCAAGAGAAGCCATTGCGATTTGGGTATAAGCTGTGGTCAGCTGCATCACGTGATGGTTATTTGATAACATTTGATCCATATCAAGGCGCAAAAGCAGCAGCCCTTCCCAATCAAGAAAAAATTGGCCTAGGTGCAGCTGTAGTTTTAGAATTGGAATCTCGTCTGCTCCCAGATTTCAAACCTTACAATCTATATTTTGACAACTTTTTCACGAGTTTGCATCTCCTAAGTGCACTTAGTGAAAGAGGGACTGGAGGAACAGGAACATTGCGTGAAAACCGGCTCAAGAAATGTCCACTTATGAACTTATCTGCCTTGAAGGAAGAAAAACGTGGAGCGATGTCTTTCAAAGCGGATAAGAATATCATCATTGTAAAATGGCATGATAAGAATGTGGTGACAGTAGCATCCAACTGTCACGGCATAACACCCATACAAAAAGTTGACAGAGTAGCAGCAAAAGGTGGTAAAAGATTGAAAATACAAGTAGATTCCCCCTCCATGATTCAGAAGTATAACAAATACATGGGGGGCGTCGACAGATTTGTTGAAAATGTTGATAACTTGAGAGTTGGTCTTAGAGGAAAGAAGTGGTGGTTAGGTATTGATGCAGCATGCCAGAATGCCTGGCAAATTATGAAAGAGAGTGAAAATGGAAAGGATATGATATACTGTCAGTTTCGCAGAGCCATTGTTTTGACATATTGCAAACTGCATGGTAAACCATCAGAAAGAAGTCACTTGGTGAATGCTCCATTGAAAGATCGAGTACCTGTAGAAGTAAAGAGAGACGTTGATGCCGAAGAACACACAAGAGTTGACTGCTCTCAAAGAATATGTGGTCTGTGTCACCAGCGAACTAGGATCATGTGCAAGAAATGTAACGTAGGGTTACATATTCAATGCTGGTACAATTTTCATGCTCAGAAATAAATAAAATTACTAACATTATTGCTGTTATTGTACTTAAATATAATGTAATAGAAATAAACATCAAACAAAATTCTGTATACTTGATTTCATATAATAAAATAAATAATACGAACTTATATTGCATATCAAGTCTAGTGTACATTTATCGCCACGTCACCTACAGGTGACACATCTGTTAGGCCTATATATTAACGAAAATTAAAACCAAAAAACATATCAGCACATAATTTAAAAAAAATTACTAAGAAAATATCATTATTTTAACAATGGGAATTGGAGAGTAACTGGGTTCAAACAAACTCCATTTCTGAGAAAAAATCATGCTGAGGAATTTAATATCTTTGAAATTTCATCGCCGTGAACAGGAATTGAACTCGCAACCAGATCCAGATCACCAAGAACAACTATTTTGTCAAGATAACACCTTATTCATGTTTATAAAATTTTACATTCTCTCCAAATACGGAATTTCCCTAAATGTTAGATAAACGTTAAATATTTTCTATTTACCTTTTATTTTTATAAATATGACACAATTTATTCGAAAACTGAACTCTGTCTTGACTTATCACTATTGCTATGAAGAGGGCTTAACGTCATTATCTACAGAAAATTGATCGAAAACTTTAGAATACGTTCCGACTTCTTTAACAATGTTTCCAAGGTAACAGATACAGACATAAATGTTTCGAAAGTACGTTAACAAAATTTAATGTTGTTTAGTAATAAATCCATCCCTGACGTGGGTATCATGTCTTTATTTTTTCTTGCGTCGTCTTGTTCCTTTGACCCAGAATTTCTTGATTCCTTTATAATACTTCAGTTAGTCTAAAGATGTCAGTGTTTTGCTTTAGCCTAAATTATAGAGCGGCGCTCATTATCTATAGCTGAAAGCATGTTTGCCAGAATGGATTTAATATTGCAACCAAATTGAATTGTTTCGTGGATGAGAATAGGTTCCCCCAGGCTAAATCGCAACCCAACCAACAGCTGACAATATCTCGACACGAGAAGGTGGTTCAATATTTAGAAATTCCTACGGAATTTAACATGCACAAAACGGTTGTGAATCAGGTTTCTATAATTACATCCTTTCCCCACCCCTATCATATAGTTGATTATTATAGGTTATTCATATATTTTCTAAATGACCGTCTTCGCATATACAGGATGTTTCTAATTTAATGATTAAAGATTCTGTGGTTCGAAGGAAAAAGATGGTGTTAATTTTTTGCAAAAATGAGATTTTGCGATATAATATTTATATGCATCCTGATTGTAGTTTTGTAGTGACAAAAGATGACATGCATATCTGTATTATTTTTATTTCTAACCCGTTGTTATGAAACATTATTATGATTTTATACTGACGTTCAAAATTTTAAGTCCTCGCTCTTGAAATTGCAAGAAATAATATAACGAATTTTGCCTTGGAGCTACAGAATTAAAAGGAATGTTCCTTAGTTTATTAACATAATCTAGCCCAACTTAATGTAAACACAGTCTGATCTGTTTGGCTATGGATAGTATTAATTTATTATTATAAAGCTATTATAATAGTAGGAAATAGTAATATGCGTTACAAGAGCGGTATATTGACGTTTTCATGTTCGAGGAAAAGATTGAAAAAGCGAAACGTAGTTGAGCTTTTTTAATTTCCGAGAACATGAAAACAAACATACCGCTCGTGTATCGTACATTATTTTGTGCGAAGATCGTTTATTACATACCTGAAAGAGGAATTTCTAATTAGTTGCAATGAAATCTCCATCTTGGTTTCTGTTCAATGACGGCAACTTTGGAAAACAAATATATCTATCTTCAACATTGTTCCTATAAAATGTTTTCTGTGTTTACTATACTGCAGCAGGCCGTGATATACGTCTGTCTTTTTTTTCCCCCAGTCTATGATGAGTCTGGAATCTTGTTGATTTTTTCACTGCTTCCTTAATGTTACTACTTGAATTACAAATGCAGTAAATTTTGTGCTGTTGTAGAGTTTACTTAATTTTTGCAAATATTTAAGAACAATAATTAACAGTGCAATTTAGGTGAAATTGCAATGGTAAGTTTCCAATTTATAATTATTACTATATTGAACGTCTTTAAAAATAATATGTTAAAAACCTAAAGCAGTAAAATGAATATGACGCTTAAGCGGTAAGAATAGGGAAATTGTTATGTGTGTTACGTTGGGAATACTGAATGTGGTATTTCACACTTACCGCGTATTGGTTTTGTGCGGAAAGCAAGCAAATACGCACGATCTCGCACAAAATTTCTTGCTGCTTATATTATGATTAAAAGATGGGGGTTTCCATATATGACAATCAACAATGCATAATCTGAAAGGACAAATGAAAATCGTAGATGATTAAAATGGCTACTACAAATCAACAGCAGGCACAATGTGTTCTTTGGTATGCTAAATTTGAGAGTGTTAAAGGAGTTCAAAGGAAATTTCCATGTGAGTATAGTGTGCGTAATGTACCTAAATACGATTCCATAATGTTGTGGTATCGAACATTTGTAGAAACAGATTCTGCGTTAAAAAAACATGCAGGAGGTCGCAGATGAAACCCAGTACGAGAAGCAGCTATCTCTTGGCTTCGTCCCCAAACTCCCCAGATCTAACCCCTCCTGACTTCTTCGTGTAGGATTTTGTTAAAGACATTGTCTCTTCACAGAAACCCAGGAAATTGAAGATCTGAGAATAAAAATTACTCAAGGTTTTCAACAAATCACCCCCCCCCTTATGTTACAACGGACATGGGCTGAATTGCATCACCGTTATTAGTTGTGTAGAGTGCGCAATGGGGGTCATGTTGAGCTCTGAGGAATCTCCCATCTTTCAGTGTTGTATGCACAAAGTTTCAACAAATAAAGTTCAGTAGTAAATGTTTTACGGTGTTTTTATTTTATCCATACCCAAACGGATCACCCTGTAGATTGAAGAGTCATATATTATATACCAAACTTGTGAAACTGTTGACACTGAATGGGGTAAAAACTGTAACTAAAGGTCCAGATAATGTCATTTAGGTGTTATTTGAAAATTTGTATTACAATTTTGACATAAATATAGACTTTTTATTTATTTGTTTATTTATTTATTTAAATTTAAATATACAGAATAAATAATATAATTACAAAACAAACAAGAGAAATAGAAATAAAATAATACAAGCAATATAAAAGAAGATACAGTAGTATTAACAAAATTTGAGACCGAATGAGCAGCGCTCGTGCTCGGTCGCAGTTCAGATATAATATTAAAATAATAATAATAATAATAATAATAATAATAATAATAATAATAATAATAATAATAATAATAATAAGTAAAATAAAATAGGAACTAAAATATAATTACAGCGGCAATGGAATTATATAATATAATATTAACACTAGAGAAGAATAATATCGCACGTGAAAAGTAGGACTAATATATATTTCAAAATTATAGAATACAAATATAATATAGGTTGATTAATTCATACACATAGGCTATAAATTTATTTAATCAAATTGAAGATATTAAGACGTTTCTAATTTTCTTATTATATGTTAGTGGGTTACATGTTAGAAGTTCTGGGTGACTTATTAAATATGTGACGGAATTAGGCAACTTTACCCTACTACATGTAACTTCAGAATAATACGGGCTAAAATGTAGATATGAATGTTGAATTTGTTACTTAATTATGTTACGTGTAATATTTATGTAATGAAAGATCGAAGTAATGCATTACTAATTTCTTACTGAATGAAGTTTGTACATATTTTCTTTGGCAGTGCGTAAAATGAATAGCAGTGCCTATTTTTTACGCACTACTATTTTAAAGGCTCACTTTAGGGACTGATAACAGTGGGTAAAATGCAACTTTGCGCACTGTCGTAGAAAAAATAATTTAGGATAGATCCTGATAGCCTACTTGTGGTATTCTACACAGCAATTAAAAGCATAACATTACAAGAGCTTGTTTTGACAAACAGAATATGGGCAGGCAGGGAGAAGAATATGTTAAGGAGATTTTGTGTATTCTTATACCTGTAAACACTTGCTATTGACAGGGTTTTTTCCAGGAATTATAGCCCCTGAACTCTGAGCGTATTCCGAATCTCAGCGCTGAGCAATCTAACGGCATCACAGTTTTCAGAATTTCAACGGTGACGTCACTGATGCTCCACCGGTGTCGCACCGGTTCCATCAGCTTGCAGAGGTGGTGGCAGTCTCCATCAGCCGCCATCAGTGAATCTGATTGGTTCTCGTATAGGGCGGGAATTAGCAGACGAATGACATCGTGCACTGTTGTGTCATGGCGGTGTGTTCTGCTGTATTGTTTGTAATGAGCACTACGTAAAAACAATATGTTAATGGCTTATGAGCGAACATGTCAACGGACCAGTTATTACTACTGGTTCAAGAAATAAATTTTTTATGCTCTCTTTTCTTTGAACGAGATGACAGTTCGGAAATTTCGCAAAATCTTGCTAGCGTAGCACAGACAACAACTTTTGTACAGTCGTCATGATAGCCATCGAACCTTCCAGCAGTTTTGTTCCTATTTCGCTGCAGCGTGACATCATTGTTGTCCACCGGTCCGGTGAGATTCGGAATACGCTGTCTGTCATCATTCTCAAGTTTGGCGGGAAGACCATCTTAACTTGTGAAACAAATTATAGCAAGCTAAAGTCCCGTCACTCTAATTTCCAGCAGCCAATCACGTTGCAGGTCGGCCTACATTTAAACGTGTGCGTCTTGTGATTCGCTGATGAAGATGTTAAGCATTTCCTAAGGCTGGATAAATACTTAATAAATAATCGCCCGCCATTTTGACTCTTTCGTTGGCGTTCGCAGAAACCACACGAGGACGTTATTTGCCGCTCAATTATTTGCTGAATTACAGAGCGTTTGATTTATTATCATAGGAGCTACGACATGATAATATTTAACAGTGTGGCAAATAGATCCCTCGTCTGGTAGCTCGGCAACGAAAGAACAAAAATGGCGAACGATACTACCTACATAACCTTTATAGAGCCTTGACTTCCTAAGACGTAAGCAAAGAGGAGGAGTCACGCCGGGAATAACAGCGTCGCGACTATAGTAATAGACATGTAGAGGGGGAAAACCCAGCAAGAAATGTGCAGAAAATGTTTAATTCCTGTATTATCAGAATCAACCTTGAAGAAGAAGAAGAAGAAGAAGAAGAAGAAGAAGATGATGGTAGTGAAAATAATATAAACATATTCGCAACGCCACAAAGGAAGTGAATTGTTACGAAACGAGTAAAGAGAATGAAAATAAAGTACCGCTTTTCAGACGCCAAAATTTTTAACTTTGACTCTCTCTCTCTCTCTCTCTCTTTTTCGTCTATCACTCATTCCCGTCTTCTTGTAAAATAACTCAGTTTTAGGAATGATTCTAGAGATGTTCTGGCTCTTTCCTCCACACCTGAAGAGAAATATCCGCCAAGTCCTTCAGCGATAAGAGCCATACATCCACGTCACCTACCGGACTCATCCCCATCTGCCAAGCTGCGGTCTCCGATAAGATTCTCAGACTAGGGGAGCCGCCACTGACCTGTCGCTCTATCTGTCTAGCTCCTCAAGCACTTCTCCTCCATCTTTGTGAATGTTTGTCGTTTGTCAGGACTTTTTGTCTGCGTTATCTTAATCCCTGTGGACTCCCTTGGCTGCTCTTTCTGCTATCCCTAACCCTGGGTTGTTTATGTCTTGACGGCATATTGAAATTCTTCAATGTTTCGACGTAACCGGTCTGTCTTTAAAAGAAAGACTCAAGAGTGATGTATTACATTCAACGTTATTAAAGATTTAGCAATAATAAATCACGAGAGATGATATATAAATGTTGAAGAGAGCTTTATTCTTTGAAGAAATCCTACCATATCTTTAGGAATGTTTGTCTTCTTCTTTTGGAATGGATTTGAGACTTTTTCGAGTACGTATTTCCTCGCCTCTCTCCTCTTCGACAAATAACTGAAGACAACATGGTAATGGACGCTATCAGCGTAAGATCGATCAGCAACAGCTACTTCTAGTCTTCATTTTAAAGCACTTGGCATTATTGATTCGTGTAAACATTGCACTTGAAAGAGTTGCTTTCAACGAACTTACCAGTCAGTCTGGCAACATAGGGTTGAGCAAAAACAAGAGATCGTTTTCAAGTGAGTATAGTCAACCGTACTTACTTACTTTCTGGCTTTTAAGGAACCCGGAGGTTCATTGCCGCCCTCACATAAGCCCGCCATTGGTCCCCATCCTGAGCAAGATTAATCCATTCTCTATCATCATATCCCACCTCTCTCAAATCCATTTTAATATTATCTTCCCATCTACATCTCGGCCTCCCCAAAGGTCTTTTTCCCTCCGATCTCCCAACTAACACTCTATATGCATTTCTGGATTCGCCCATACGTGCTACATGCCCTGCCCATCTCAAACGTTTGGATTTAATGTTCCTAATTATGTCAGGTGAAGAATACAATGCGTGCAGTTCTGCGTTGTGTAACTTTCTCCATTCTCCTGTAACTTCATCCCTCTTAGCCCCAAATATTTTCCTAAGTACCTTATTCTCAAACACCCTTAACCTATGTTCCTCTCTCAAAGTGAGAGTCCAAGTTTCACAACCATAAAGAACAACCGATAATATAACTGTTTTATAAATTCTAACTTTCAGATTTTTTGACAACAGACTGGATGATAAAAGCTTCTCAACCGAATAATAACAGGCATTTCCCATATTTATTCTCAGTTTAATTTCCTCCCGAGTGTCATTTATATTTGTTACTGTTGCTCCAAGATATTTGAATTTTTCCACCTCTTCGAAGGGTAAATCTCCAACTTTTATAGTTCCATTTCGTACAATATTCTGATCACGAGACATAAGCATATACTTTGTCTTTTCGGGATTTACTTCCAAACCTATCTCTTTACTTGCTTCCAATAAAATTCCCGTGTTTTCCCTAATCGTTTGTGGATTTTCTCCTAACATATTCACGTCATCCGCGTAGACAAGCAGCTGATGTAACCCGTTCAATTCCAAAGCCTCTCTGTTATCCTGGACTTTCCTAATTGCATACTCTAGAGTACCAAATCTCAAAACCTTATTCCTCTACTGTGGTCGTGCCAGAGAATCAGTCCCATTCCGAGGCTTATTTGAAGGATTCGTAACAAGCTTTTTTTTTTACGGTGATGGGTTGTTAGCCCTTCGCCCAACCCCCATGCTGGAGGACCACCCCTCACCGGCTGTCCGCGACTGCTTATTCAATATATTCGCAGCTACCCTCCATATCTGGAGGCCGTCTCCTCGATTCGCAACCTGAGGACGCGCCATGCCGTGGTGATAGGGACCAACAATACATGGGTCAACCGTTCTAGCCATATATCACTTTCAACACATGTTTCTGTTCACTAATCGTGTTTCTCCTTAATTCTGTATTTATGTAAGTGATCCCAGCTAGATTTATTTCTACCCACATTAACTAATGCGAAACGAGATTATTCACTGCTTTTTATTTTTCTGAACTTCAGGATCTTGACCATTGAAAAGTTGTTCTCAGACTTCAATCAGTCAATTTTAGCCACGTGTAGCAATCTCTTTTTTTCTTTTCATGCTGTTTTTTTTTTTTTGACGTGAATAGGTCTGTAAATTCTGTACAGTACTAGGATGCCATCCCAGAAAGTCCACCGATACATTTTCAGGCCAGTCTTGTCGTATCTATAATTTCGAAACTACACGACATACCTATTCCAAGTAAGTAAACGATGATCGACAAGCGAAGGATCAGTGTACCCAATGTGTTCTTGAACTGAAGCGGATGACGTCATGTAGCGACATGAGGGAGGGGGAAGTTGAGGCACGAATAGGGATATCCTGAACTAGCACCAACAGATAGCGCGCGTGTACTTTGAGGGATGCGCTTTGCGTGTGCATTTGTTTTCCAATATATAAACATTGAGGATTTACGTAGTACATTAGTATATTAAATACTCTTAAAAACAACTCAAAATGCCAAATTTTTGTTGTTTTCCTATATGTAAAAACCAGGGAAAGCTTTTTGCCTTCAATCAGGTCCCGAAAGATTCTAAATATATGATTTCAATCTTAAAAAATATAACTAATTAAATTGCGGCTATTAAACAAAAAGAACTACTTCAAATAGGAATTGCTGGCTACAGTTTCATTTTGGAAGAGTGCAAAATGTTAATAAAAACAGATACCTCGACAGCAAGCTATGTTACCTTACGATGAAAGAGTAATGGAACGGAGAAAAATTCTCTCCGGCGCCGGGATTTGAACCCGGGTTTTCAGCTCTACGTGCTGATGCTTTATCCACTAAGCCACACCGGATACAACTCCGACGCCGGTTAGAATCGTCTCAGATTAAGCTCCAACTCTTGGGTTCCCCCTTAGTGGATAAAGCATCAGCACTTAGAGCTGAAAACCCGGGTTCAAATCCCGGCGCCGGAGAGAATTTTTCTCCGTTCCATTACTCTTTCATCGTATGATGACGCAGAATATCTGCGTGGAAATATCATATGTACTTCGGTACATTAAAATAATATATATGATATGCGTAAATCACTTCGTGACTTAAGACGGCGCTTATTCCGTCGGATCCCGGCCAACTAGTCACTCATATCGAGTGCACCTCAGCACATGTGTGGACTTCGGTCCTGCGCTCATAGACATCTATGACGTAGTGCAGAGGGCGGCCACTAGAGGGAACCCAAGAGTTGGAGCTTAATCTGAGACGATTCTAACCGGCGTCGGAGTTGTATCCGGTGTGGCTTAGTGGATAAAGCATCAGCACTTAGAGCTGAAAACCCGGGTTCAAATCCCGGCGCCGGAGAGAATTTTTCTCCGTTCCATTACTCTTTCATCGTATGATGAGGCAGAATATCTGCATGGAAATATCATATGTACTTCGGTACATTAAAATAATATATATGATATGCGTAAATCACTTCGTGATTTAAGACGGCGCTTATTCCGTCGGATCCCGGCCAACTAGTCACTCATATCGAGTGCACCTCAGCACATGTGTGGATAAAGCATCAGCACGTAGAGCTGAAAACCCGGCGCCGGAGAGAATTTTTCTCCGTTCCATTACTCTTTCATCGTATGATGACGCAGAATATCTGCATGGAAATATCATATGTACTTCGGTACATTAAAATAATATATACGTTACCTTAGATTGTATGCAGTACTTGTAGGAGTTCCCGAAGTTTACGACTGAATTTTACAATGAATATATACTTGGCCTACAGTAGACTCTCGATGAACTGGAATGTTTATTATCTTGAACGATCCGCAGTGAAAAAAAATATGTAAGCCTATAAATAATACAGTCTATGTAACTATTGAAACCATGATTTAACTTCAAATTTTCAAAACCATCATACATAGTATTCTAAACTGCATGTCCTCAACCTACAAAACGCACGAATAATCATGATACTACTGTGATCACATTGTATTATCTTATTAAAAACTGCATTTGATCTTTCTGCAACAAGAGAACAAAGTAAGAGAATTGAAGACCGATAGACCTTTACCTATATAAAAAAGACATTGGTGGCTGCATATTCTGTTATTGCATACGGTACCTAGTTACAATACTTATGGTTAAAGAGGCAATATCCACCTTCGACAAAGATCCTTTTATTTTATTCGTGCAACTCGTTCTCAAAGTTCTCATTTAGGTTCATGAACATTCAGTTTACTCGTATCTATATTCTGCATACTGCAGATTTCCTCATCCATCTCTGAAGGGGAATCGCTCAGTATTATACAAGTTTATGTTATTATTTATTGTAAATTAAATTAAATTATGAGGTAAGAAAATACTGAATTATATTAAATTATACTAGGTTATACAAAATAATCTATACTAATAATAAATCTGTAGCCGAAATTTTTCTGGTAATTTTCGAGTTTCCAAAAATAATTGGTCCTAACATATATAATTAACCACCCTGAAACCGAAAATCGTTTTTTTGAAATTTTTGTTTGTATGTCTGTCTGTCTGTATGTTTGTTACCTTTTCACGCGATAATGGCTGAACGGATTTCGATGAAAATTGGAATATAAATTAAGTTCGTTGTAACTTAGATTTTAGGCTATATGACATTCAAAATACATTATTTAAAAGGGGGGTTATAAGGGGGCCTGAATTAAATAAATCGAAATATCTCGCTTATTATTGATTTTTGTGAAAAATGTTACATAGCAAAAGTTTCTTTAAAAATAATCTGCGATAAGTTTTATTCTTTGAAAAAGTTTGATAAGACTGATATTTAATGAGATAAATGAGTTTTAAAATTAAAATAACTGCCATGTAAGGCCGTGTAATGAATTAAAAAACAAATGACTTCGTATATAAGGGGCCTTGGACAGCAACAATCGAAAGCTATTAACGATAGCCTATAGAGAATATTTCTGTGTTTGTATGAAGTAATATCAGAAGCTAAATTAACCGATTTGTATAATTAATTATTATTTCACCATTGGAAAGTGTAGTTTCTCTAGAGTCTAGATGGACATAATGCTATAATGTTATTACAGTAACTTCTCATATAATATAATATAATATAATATAATATAATATAATATAATATAATATAATATAATATAATATAATATAATATAATATAATATAATATAATATAATATAATATAATATAATATAATATAATATAATATAATATAATATAATATAATATAATATAATATAATATAATACAATATAATATGTAATATTACATAATATAATTTAAGTTATTTGAAGTGTTCACAACCATAGTGGGCCAAACGCCATTTACTGAATACGTAGAAAACAAGGGTTAAAATTAAGTTATTACCATAGTTCAATGGAAACCTATAACAAGTAAAATAAAGTATACACATTAAATGTAAATGATGTCAATCTTCATTAAACTATGGTTGCATGTAATAAAAATTAAGAAACAGGTTAAAGGAATTCTCATTGCACCAAATGAGTGTCTCTGGACCAAAATGATCGCATTTTAATTATTTAGATGCAATTTAAATTAAGTAACATATTAAACGATTTATCCTTCTATCGAACACGAATGTTCCCTGGATCAAACGTCCTATTTTAATTATGTAATTACTTTATATTTATTTCTAACGGGTGCAGCGAAGCGCACGGGTACGGCTAGTTATAAATATAATTTTGACACGCACAAAAAACCAACAAGTGGGAGAACGTAATCAACTGTAGCATATGACATAATATAACCCTGTGCCGCATGGAACGCTCCTACCATCTAACAGTAAAACTTCGCATAAGATATCCCTATTGGTGTATCGCGCTACAGTCGTTGCAGTGTAACAAGTGAATACGAAGCGATAGAACGTTCAAAGTTGTGTCAAACGATTTGCAACGGACCAGGCTGCAATCTCAATTGAGCAACAACCAGTCGACAAACTAAACTGGAAAATTCACGAGTGAATTTGACTGAAGAGAGAAAAGTCACAATTACAAGACATATGCAGTTCAAATGGGAGACAGCGTAAAAGCAGCGGGGTAGTAAACGATAAAGCACGATGGTTACTATAGAAACCGCCATGCATACAAGATAGTTACTTCCAGGAGTCCCAGCTTAGCGAAGGTATACTGGGTTTTCAGGGTATTTAGAAAGAAGAGCTGTTTATTGTCACAACTGACGTATATTTTAACAGCAATTCTATCAGTGTTGTATTCATGGATTAAATTTGCGGCTGTTATTTTTTTTGCGTGAAGGGCATTTTCTTGGACGAAAATTTAAATTGGGAATGCCAAATAAAGGAAATATCCAAGAGAGCGTGCTATACCATGCATTCTCTTAACCCATTCAGAAACTTCCTCCCGCCAGAATTAAAACAGACTTTAGTGCAAACCCTCGTACTACCACTGTTTGGCTATTGCGACGTAATACTTACAGACTTGACAACTGACCTTTCGAACAAGCTGCAGCGTGTGCACAATATGTGTGTCAGATTCATCAGCAATGCTCACAAATTTGACCACATTACACCCTCGTTCAAATCTTTATCCTGGCTGCAACTTAGTAACCGTAGAACACTTCATTCGCTCTCTCTTCTGTTTCGAGTTCTCCACACTTCTACTCCAAATTATCTTCGTTCCCGGTTTAACTACTTATCCTCCAATCACAATCTAAACACCAGGTCACAGGAGGGCCAAATCCTAGCAATTCCTGCCCATAGAACATTCCACTATTCATCCTCTTTTACTGTCTCAGTCCCCCGTGAATGAAATTCTCTACCTCAGAAGATTAGAGGCTGCCAGACAATAACCACTTTCAAGAAAAGGCTAGACGATTTCTTAATTTAGGTATGACTATCATTACTATTACTATTATTATTATTATTATTATTATTATTATTATTATTATTATTATTATTATTATTATTACATAATTATTTTATTGGTGTTGTGAAGATGAAAAGAATTGTCATTGTATTTTATTAATTATGTATTATATTATCTTCTATTGTAGTATTGTATTGCTTTGAATTGTATTGTATTGTATTGTATTAATTATGTTATATTCATAGCATTGCATTGTAGTAATTTTCTATCATACTGGTTGAGTGGAAGAGAAGGCCGAATGGCCTTAACTATGCCAGTTGAAATAAATCATTATTATTATTATTATTATTATTATTATTATTATTATTAAAAGTAGGCTTAACCTCTTAAAAATCTAAACGTTGTAAATCATAACTTTTCTAATCTTTAACAGTTAAGGAAGTCCAATCAAAGCCTCTTCTGAATACTCGATTATTGCTGTCTCATTTAAAATACATAACCACTGATTTAATTTTTTCACCTTTTTTAATTAATGTAATGGACGTGCTAAATGTTATTCTTTTAATTAGGTTTCAGGCATTGAATGCTTATATTCATAAACAATCTAACAAAAAATAAACAAAAATTAAGTTAATTTAATGAATCTGGTAGAAACAGAATTCCCTTCAGAGGAGATTCCGTGAATTGTTGTAAAAAATGTTGAAGTTACAGCGATTACAAGAGCACAATGTAATAAGGAAAATAGCCGGCAGGTATATTTCCGGTTTAAATTATAAATTGTTTATATGAGTTGTAATACTCGGAAATCAGAATATATCTAATTTCATTTTTATATCTTTGTATAAATTTACAGCATTTGTAAATATAAAAACTTAACTAAAAAGCTGATGCTACATCATATTTCTAAATCAAATTTAAAAACTTCATTGTTCTAGATACGTTTTTAACATTTATATAATCGCTTGTTAACTTCATACTTCTTTACCGGTTAGCAATAATAAGTGATGTTCTTCATTGTTAAAAACCTAGTAAAAGTCTCGCGCGATCTTCTGGTTTCCTGTTGTGGTGGGGTGAGTTCATGATTGTGTCGAAAAGGGTGTGTGTTTTGAAATTGAATTGAATGTTCAGGATGTGTTGGGGGTGTGTTTTTGTATGTTTGTAAATTTCATATTGTTCTAGAATGTAAAGTTTTTTTTTTGGCTGAATGTCTGTTATTTTCATGTCAGTGTCTATGTTGCTGTAGTTGTGATTGGAGTTTGTGATGTGTTCAGCGTAGGTTGAATTGTTATGTAGTTTGGTTATGACTGTAATATGTTCCTTGTAACGTGTTTGAAATGATCTTCCAGTCTGTCCAATGTAGAATGTAGCAATACTGAGTATGGGAATTTGTAATTGTAAATTTTGATGTAAATTTTAATATAGGTATATTCATTTCGAACTAAGTCTAAAACACTTTGTGTTCAATGACTGTAGATAAATAGAAATAAATAGCCTATTATCATGCCAATAAATTTCATAGAATAGACTACGAGTAGGATAACACAAACTAAATCATAACTTTTTTGAAAGAAAAAGTTTTAGTAACAATTCCGTGGCTGGGAGGAAAAAGGTCTTAAGTAAAAATTTTATACTTTTCAGGAAAGCAGTAGAAAGATTGAAATTGGTGTCAATTATAGAGTTTTTTTTAATTAAGAAGTTTTTCCTGGATATTATTTGTTTATATTTCTTCTAAAATAGATAATGTTGCTCATTTAACAATTTTCTTGATTATTTACAAAAATAGCCGCACTTAAGTCCTTTTAAGACTAGAAGCCAAACTGAGTAGAAGGGACTATTTAAACATACGACCTTTTTCATGTCGAAATAAATGAGAAATGTAAATTATTAGGAATGCAAAATGGGTCTTAAACAATTATAGAACTGTTTACCCTGGTGCTTAAAGTTTTAATAGGAAAGGGCATCAGTATGTGATAAAATGGCTAAAATACAAGTTAGACCTTTTTAATAGGGAAGCATGGAAAGTAAACATGTGATGGTTTGTAAGGAATAAAGTATTAAATATTCTTTAAGTCCTTTATTCTGTGTGTGGTCGATTCCAAAAGTACTTAGGACATTTGGTAACGCTCTATAAATCCAGTCAAGAGTCTTATTTGACTTTAGCCGTTTTACCAGATTGTAGAGAATTGTTTCCGCTTTCAGAATATATAAAAATCTCATTTTTACGAAAAATTGACTTAAGACCTTTTTTTCCCGGCCACAGAATTAATTAGAGCATAATATGGCTGCCTTAGTGATTATACAGTGTAGGACAATGTTTCAAAACAAAATACGACGACATCATTTTTTCGCTTCTACGATTTTTGTAACATACAAAGTAGGTTTCTTCTTCTGAACTTTCCTTAACACCACATATTTTTTCAAGCTTAAATATAATCTACACCTCATGAGAAAAGAGTTGTTACTGTCATAGTGAGTAAAGGAAACAACATGACAGAGCTTGACGAGAATATTAGAAAATTACATACCTGGAGTTAAATTCTGAAAAAAAAAAACATATTTATTGCAGGAGAAACATTCCTTTTTATACATCAAGAGACTGTAGGTCATATGTCTATTTATATACACATACTAGGTGAACTGAACAATGCTTTCCAACAAAATAAACTTTATATGGCTTTCTTGGAGACTAGGGATGCTTGGAAGGAAGTTAAGTCTTTGTGTAGAAAAGAGATGTTTCACAAAATACTTTCGTCTTTAAATATTGGAATCTTTCTCCTTTAGTCAGATATTCTTAACGAAAATGTAACTGTTTCTATCGGATGACATTTAATAACTAAAGAATATTTAAAAAAATATATCGTCAATACTTCTAAAATTCCGTAACTCCAATTTTTACCGAATGTCGAAATTTGTGCATATTTTCAAAATGAGTCTGCTGATAACATTCCATGAGTGTGCAAATTTTTGTATATTTTATAAATAACAAATACGTAACAGTTGTTAATTGAGGTATAAATAGAATAAGAAATTATTTTGCTCTCTTATACAATTTTCTCAAATCCACTTACGAGGTTTTAAAATAAGCTAACGATATATTATTAAAGTATTTGGTCAAATTTAAGTTTCCTTAAATACTACAAAGTAGACACAAATAATAGAAAGGAAAAAAAGGAAGCTGAGATAAAGACAAAAGAAAGAAAATCCGAGGATGAAAAGAGAGAAAATAGTAGGTTGAAAAAGAAAGAAAAAAGTGGCGAGGAAATGTCGGTGATATATCCTCTACGTAGAATGCTTTTTCACTTGCAATGGCAAAGAATTATTTTGTATTCATAATACACATGTTATGCATAACAGTGCTTCGCTACACCATCATTCAATTGTTTCATTTCAGACATAATAGCCTAGGAAGATATTTTTTCAATGTCTCAAATGATATATAAAACCAAAACCAACTAAGCAATACCTTTAGCCAGGAATATATGGCTAGTATAAGGGAACAACAGTCCTTTTAAATAGCGCCATGTTTACGCCGCATTTTTTTTACAACTGACCGCAAAAGTCTGGTTGGCTCTGCCACCTAGAGAGACTGCTTGGTTTCTTTCTTATTTACCATTTTTATACATTTTGACTTTTGATTCTCACATTTTCAAAGCATTAGATGGGACATTGTGAATGATCACTATAGAATTGGAAGTTTTTCTTTCTTACATTCATTTTAAGTAAAGCTCGAAAGTTTCTGCTCATTGTCATAGAACTTGACGAAAAAAATATTTTGGTGCAAATCCGGTCAATTTAGCACACCCTGTTGCGTAGTAATGATTGCCCGAAAGGGTGCTATTTTTGACCAATGCATGGTCTCCACCAAGCGTTCAAGGTCATTCGACCGATCGTTCCCCATGCACTGAACTTTGAGTCGTGCAATAAGATATAACCTTATAAACTAGTTCCATATGCTATTTCATTTATATAGTGTAATTAATTATATCACTGAGTGAATAGTATCACATACTTGTACAAAATTAGTCCTAATGTATTATATATGTATCTTTCTGTAGTAAAGCATTATTTCAACCAGTGCTTTGCCTAAATTCACTCCAAACTATAGTTGAAGCCAGTTTCAGATGAGGTTAACATAAATCTCTCATTAAATTCGGAATAAATAATTCACCCTAACCTAACCAAATGAAATAAGACCAAACCGAACAGAACCTAATGAATTATAACCAAATAAAACGAAAATAAATAATAAAGAATCAGAACAGAAGTTTAACAATTCAAATTAAACCAGAATGAAATAGAAGGGATCATACGAAATCAAACGAAACCAAAAGGAACCTAAACAACTAAACCAAAAACAAAATGAAATGAACCAAATATAACCAAACTACAACCAACTAAAACGAAACCAAACTCAACCCAACTAAACCAAATCAAATCAACCCTAATTTACTCTTATTTAACCTAAATCAATGATATCAAACCAAATAGAAACCAATAAATTCTAATCAAATCAAACGAAAATAAACAATAAAGAATGCGAACAGAAGCTTACCAATTCAAATTAAACCAGACTGAAATTAGAAGGAATCATATGAAATCAAACGAAACCAAAGGGAACCTATCTAAAACCAAATGAAAATAAAATGAGTCAAACGTAACCAAACTACAACCAACTAAAACAAAAGCAAACTCAACCAGCTAAACCAATCCTAATTTACTCTTATTTAACCTAAATAAATAACATCAAACCGAATAGAAACCAATGAATTCTAACCTAATCAAACGAAAATAAACAATAAAGAATTCGAACAGAAGCTTATCAATTCAAATTAAACCAGACTGAAATAGAAGAAACCATATGAAATCAAACCCAACCAATAAACCAAAAGAAAATAAAATGAATCAAACGTAACAAAACTACAACCAACTAAAACGAAACCAAACTCAACCCATCTAAACCAAACCAAACCAACCCTAATTTACCCTTATTTAACATAAATAAATGACATCAAACCAAATAGAAACTAATGAATTCTAACCAAATCAAACGAAAATAATCAATAAAGAATTAGAAGAGAAGCTTATCAATTAAAATTAAACCAGACTGAAATAGAAGGAATCATACGAAATCAAACGAAAGTAAAGGAAACCTAACCAACTAAAACCAAAAGAAAATAAAGTGAATCAAACGTAACAAAACTGGAACCAACTAAAACGAAACCAAACTCAACCCATCTAAACCAAACCAAACCAACCCTAATTTACCCTTATTTAACCTAAATAAATGACATCAAACCAAATAGAAACTAATGAATTCTAACCAAATCAAACGAAAATAATCAATAAAGAATTAGAACAGAAGCTTATCAATTCAAATTAAACCAGACTGAAATAGAAGGAATCATACGAAATCTAACGAAAGTAAAGGAAACCTAACCAACTAAAACCAAAAGAAAATAAAGTGAATCAAACGTAACTAAACTACAACCAACTAAAACGAAACCAAACTCAACCCATCTAAACCGAACCAAACCAACCCTAATTTACCCTTATTTAACATAAATAAATGACATCAAACCAAATAGAAATTAATGAATTCTAACCAAACCAAACGAAAATAATCAATAAAGAATTAGAACAGAAGCTTATCAATTCAAATTAAACCAGACTGAAATAGAAGGAATCATACGAAATCAAACGAAACTGAAGGAAACCTAACCAACTAAAACCAAAAGAAAATAAAGTGAATCAAACGTAACAAAATTACACCGAAAGGAATATAACCAACCAAACCGAACGGAACCAAAACGAACCCACCCAAATAAAACTTAACCTAACCTAACAACTAAATCGACATTAAACCGAACGAACCTAAGTAATTCAAGCCAAATTAAACGAAAATAAATCGAAACGAACAGTATGGAATCTAATCGATTCAAACCAAACCAAACAAAAATGAAATTAACGAAGCAAAACCAAATTAAACCGGAATATAACCAACTCAAATCTACCCAAATCAAAAAGAACCGAGAGAAAATCAAACAAAACAAATACGAGATTAAATAAATAAACAAAACCATACCTAAGCGAAGAAAACGAAACTGTAGGTAACCAAACCTAACAATTCAAACTATGAAAAGTAACCAAACAACAATTCCACCAGTCAACTAGTCAATCAACCAAATCATCTATCTCTCTGTAATCCATCCTTAGGTTGTTGATTCTCTCGTATCGACGTTTCCAGTAGGTCGTCTTTATTAGATTCTCTCTAGCCATTCACGTCTCTGTCTTCTTCGCCGCCTTGCATATCTCGTTTCCAACTTGATGTAGTTCCGTCTCTGTTCATCCCTCCTTCTCTATCCTTCCGTCA
The DNA here is from genome assembly GCF_040183065.1 of Periplaneta americana. Classification (NCBI taxonomy): domain Eukaryota; kingdom Metazoa; phylum Arthropoda; class Insecta; order Blattodea; family Blattidae; genus Periplaneta; species Periplaneta americana. The sequence continues at coordinate 16,030,585 of NC_091130.1, forward strand.
TTTGTCTGAATTCTTTATTGCTCTGTTTTCTTCTTCTTTTTCCTACACCTTGCACCTCCCCAGCCTCTGAGTTTCCATTTTCATGATCTCGTTCCATTTCCTTCCTCTCAGCTGTTCCATTCTTTTATTTAAGTCCATATATGTCGTGCGGCATAACATAAAATGTTTTCTTGCATGAGTTATGGGGACACATCTTAACTCCACATATATCGCCGGCTAGCCCGCTGTCTGCAAGTGTGACAGGCTCGCTGCTAGTGCACAACTCGCTCGGGTTTATCACGCAAGCTGCGTGGATTTGTTATAGTTATGGAAAAAACCACACAAACTTTCCGATCTCTACTGAAGACAATACACACAGCTACAAGAAACTTTTAAGACGTTTCTAAGACTGTCTCCTTTGTTATGGTTATGGAAGAGGCATCGTGGAAACTTTTAACACCTCCTATAAGGATTTTCCTGTGCTTATATAAAATTGAAATGGCCAGACAGTGAGAGATGAGTAGGGAGAGGATTTTTATGTAATTACATATTATATTCCTTTCAACCTAACCGTATAAAAATAACAAATCTTTGCAAATCTTGTAATTACCATTAATATATTAAAATTTGATACTGCATATTTTTAATCATTACCCCACATTACATATTATGGCTTGGTATTACATAAATCTACATATTTAGGGATCTTATTCAATTTTACTTCTCTAAAAGGAAAAAAAAATCTGCTGGGGAAGTTTACAATTTGAAATACACAGATTTAAAAAGTCTTTTTACCTATCCAAGAAAGGATATATTTCGGGACGAAACATAACGTCCTTAGTTCCAGGAAGTAATAGAGGCACTCACCCCATACCGCCCACTCTAAATATGAGTGAACAAAAGGCAACCTTTCTCATACAACTGCCTTGTATTGTAAAAATCACTCGGAAAGTAGTGTTGCCTTCTTGCGGTGGTGTGGGACGAGGATGACATGATTCGTCTCGAAATATAATTGTTCTGCAAACGTCTTAACAAGCCGTTCCCATGCAATTTGCAACCTTACCCACCCTCTTCCTAATCCTTCCAGGGAAAACCCATGTCAAATCTGACATGAGCCGCAATAAAGTAGCCGATTTTTGAAAAGAAGCTGGAGTAAAGGAACAAACTGGAAAGATGTTGAAAGATTTAAATAAATAGTTTTTCAGGCTATTGCTTGATCTCTTTACTTTAAATTTAGTAGACCTCTACACAAATGGGATTTTCCGAAAAATTAGAAAGTATGGTTCTCGGCTGGAATAATCCTACCCTTCTGAATGAGACAGGAATGTCACTTTTCAAACAACAGTTTGTAAATGCCTATAGTTTGAGGTTTTAGTAGGTACAGTACTTTGTTTTTTACGGGGAGCAGCTAAAATGCATGTGTCCCACATCTCCTATTTTCTTCTAATCTAGTAAAGCGAAACAGTGCTTGCAGTACTGTTGTATCATTCATTTCACTCAGTTCTCTAGTTTTAGTACTTACAGTATAAAGTGCAAGTGAGTTTATCTATTGATTTTAACTAACTAAAATGGCCCCTGTATATTCAAACCTAACGACAAAAATAAAATCATGGATTGCGATGGACGAAGCTTTCACTACAGATGGAAAAATAGTAATGTGTCAAGTGTGCGATAAAAAAAGTCGGGTGCATGAAATCACAACTGGTGAGTCTTACCTATCCTATACCTGTCAGATATTAATATTAAATATTTTCATGATTTTACATAGTTTGGTACATATTCAGCTTATTTTTCTTACATAAATATGTACATATTTCACACCTTGATATTGCATAAAAATCCGGTCCCTAGAGATGAGACTAAACGAGACGGTAACGAAAAATGTAATTTTGGTTACAGGAACTGCCAAACATATTGTGATAATATGTCGTCGTCGTCGTCATCGTCATCGTCATCGTCATCGTCATCGTCATCGTCATCGTCATCGTCAACATCATCAAACTTTCAAGGAAACAGTCCACTGTTGTTGACCAGTTCTGATCTTAGAAGTCATCTGTCACTCTTTTTATTGGTCGACTCTGCTTTCTTCTTCCATTTGCAGTATATTTCTTTATTAATTTTGAGAATATTTATCTGGACATTCTAATTACATGTTCAATCTAAAACGTTTAGTATTACAGTACATGAATGCTTCATTTCGACACGAGAAATTGCTGTTCTCTGTAATCGATGATTTTATTGTGATCAGTTAATTTTTCATATTAAGCATCTGATTCCTTTGACCAGTAAAATATTCATGCTCCGTGTTGAGCGTATTTTTTTAAGTCGTTTGCATTAAAAAATGTTCATAATCAGATTATTTTTTATAATAATAGATAAAATCAATAATACAGTTGTATGATTATGTTACTATTAAAATGTATTGAAATCTTGAAAAAAAAAAAGACGACATGTTTCGGGGCTACTGCCACCCCAACTTCAGTGTTTTTTAGTAGGTTATTTTACGACGCTGTATCAACATCTCAGGTTATTTAGCGTCTGAATGAGATGAAGGTGAGTAATTGAATAATTTCGACGGAAAAATTATTCCGGGGCCGGGTATCGAATCTGGGACCTTTGGTTAAACGTACCAACGCTCTACCAACTGAGCTACCCGGGAACTCTACCCGGCACCGATCCAATTGTTCCCTCTATATCCACAGACCTCAAAGTGGGCTGACAACCGTCAAGCAACCAACATTGAGTGCACACTAAAAAAAATTGGATCGGTGTCTGATGGAGTTCCCGGGTAGCTCAGTTAGTAGAGCGTTGGTACGTTTAACCAAAGGCCCCAGGTTCGATACCCGGCCCCGGAACAATTTTTCCCTCGAAATTATTCAAATCAACTTTACAGGGAGTTATACCTGAAAAGCTGATTTGCGAGATGAAGATGATAATGCCGGTGAAATGAGTCCGGGGTCCAGCACCGATAGTTACCCAGCATTTGCTCATAATGCGTTGAGGGAAAACCCCGGAAAACACCTCAACCAGGTAACTTTCCCCGACAGGGATTCGAACTCGGGCCACCTGGTTTCGCGGCCAGACGCGCTAACCGTTACTTCACAGATATGGACTCTTCAGTGTTGAAATTGGAATGATACAATAATAAAATATAATATAAAAATTGTGCTAATTATGATCAAAAATGATTTCGTATAAAGTCATAAAATGTATAATGTGTCCTTCCAAAATTCTAAACAATCATCTTATTTAAATCAAAATTGACATAAAAACGTAAAACCTTGATGAAACATGATATAGATTAAAATATTTTTTTTAAATTAAGAATGGACAAATGAAATTACAATTGTGTAGACTATTGGTGGAATGAAGAGAGAAAAATGGAAGAACTCTGAGAAAAACCCTTTGAAACCTTGGCTTTGTACACACCAAACACAACTCTGCCATCTCTGGGATTTGAATTCGGGTCTGTTGTTAGCGTAAGCTAGCGTTCTGCCAGTTCAGCTATCAATATAGACATCCAATTAGTTTTCTAGAATGTAACTACGTTTTCCAAAATGAGAATTACTTTCAGTTCTTGTACAATTTCGTCGTTTGGTTTCAAATCTGATCAATTGTGGTATCCTTCTGTTTTTGGCATATCTTTCATCTCAGCGGATTTATCTTCTGCTAGATCCAAACTTTCAGTATCATGTAACAATAATACAGAAAAGGGCTGGAATGTTGTAGTTTTACACTGTACTATTTCGTACTTTTTGAGTTTGATATTAATAGAGACGAAAAGAAAACTCGTACTTCAATACATGCAAAAGGCATAACTAAAAAACACTAATTAAATATTATGAATCCAAATTTGATAGATACAAAAATGAACCTAAAAAATTCTGGCAAGTTATAAATAAAGCTACAGATGTAAATGTACAAAATAAACAGCCAATCAATGAGTTAAAAAACGATAAGGGTGAAATATTAAATTGCAGAAAAGAGATTGCAAACGAATTTAATAATTATTTTTCAGAGATAGGACACAAAGTTACTTTTAACATTAATAAGTCAAATTTTAACTCTTCTCTACAAAATGAGACACAAGATGAACATTTAGCTTCCTCCATGTTTCTTTTCCTTGTAACTAAAGATGAAATTATTATTTTGGTTAAGAAATTAAAAAATAATGTTGCTCCTGGTATAGATGGAATTAAGAATAATACTTTCAAAATTATTATCAAATATATATTAAAACCCATGGTTCATATTTTTAACGTATATTTTGTGCAAGGTATATTCCCAGATGTTTTGAAATGTGCCATAGTAATTCCAATATACAAATCTGGAGATAAAAATAATTTAAATAACTATAGACCTAAATCTTTACTTCCAACATTTTCCAAATTGCTTGAAAAATGTTTAAAGAATAGATTAATAAATTATTTAGAAAAACATAAAATCCTCTCTAAAAATCAGTTTGGTTTCCGCAATAATATTTCTACTGATGATGCTCTTATTAATGTTACTGGAAAAATTATCAATGAACTAGATATCGGAAACAAATGTTTGGGTATTTTCTTGGATCTACGGAAAGCTTTTGACACTATCAATCATAATTTACTTTTGGACAAACTACATACTATTGGAGTTAGAGGTATAGTTTTAAAATTATTCCAATCATATTTTAGTAACAGAAGGCAAATGACCAAAATTGAAGATCAATTTAGTGAATACAAATATATTGATATAGGTGTACCGCAAGGAACAATTTTGGGACATATTTTATTTCTAATATATGTTAATGATCTGCTAAATATAAATTTAGAAAAATTTAATGGATCTATATATTCATATGCGGATGATACAGTAGTTATTTTCAGTGGTTTTTCTTGGCAGGAAGCATATAGAAATGCTAATATAGGTGCTGACATTGTTAAAAAAATGGCTTAATTCCAAATTCCTTTCTTTAAATATATCTAAATCAACTTTAGTTCCTTTTTTATTAACAGCTGCCAGTGTTCAAAATTTAAAATTTAGCGATAAATATAGACTAATAATACACAGTGAAAATTGTTTAGATCCCAAAAGTTGTAAATGTCCACCATTGAAAGAAGCCACGTATGTCAAATATCTGGGTATCATTATTGATCAGAATTTAAAATGGCCTCATCACATTACTTATCTTTGTAAGAGGCTTCGTAAAACAATTTATAAATTCGTTAATCTTCGATGCTACTTACCCATTAGAGTTCTACGAAATGTTTATTTGGCCATTATTCAGTCTATTATTCAATATGGTATAATTGTTTGGGGTGGAAGTACAAAAATTAATCTTAGTCCGTTAAATTTACTACAAAAACGAATAATTAAAATTTGTTTGAAGAAACGTTTCGATTATCCAACTAAATTAATTTATTCTGAATTTAATGTATTTAATATTGATTAAATTTATAAGTATACGCTGTTAAAATTTTATCATAAAAATCGTAATAAGTTTGTATTACAGACACACAATTATGACACAAGATGAAATATTAATTCAACATTAGTAGAACCTAAATGTTTCACATCTGCTGGTCTAAAGCATAGCATAAATTTTGGCCCTCGGTTGTGCAATGCTTTAACTAAATTACACCCAGAACTTCTAACAGGTAACCCACTAACATATAACAAGAAAATCAGAAACGTGTTAATATCTTCAATTTGATTAAATAAATTTATAGCATATGTGTATGAATTAATCAACCTATATCATATTTGTATTCTATAATTTTGAAATACATATTAGTCCTACTTTTCACGTGCGATATTATTCTTCTCTAGTGTTAATATTATATTATATAATTCCATTGCTGCTGTAATTATATTTTAGTTCCCATTTTATTTTACTTATTTATTATTATTATTATTATTATTATTATTATTATTATTATTATTATTATTATTATTATTATTATTATTATTATTTGTTTTAATATTATATCTGAAATGCGACCGAGCACGAGCGCTGCTCATTCGGTCTCAAATTTTGTTAATACTACTGTATCTTCTTTAATATTGCTTGTATTATTTTATTTCTATTTCTCTTGTTTGTTTTGTAATTATATTCTTTATTCTGTATATTTAAATTTAAATAAATAAAAAAATTAAATTATAACTGCATTATATTTAGAGAGGACGTAGGAATTTGACAAGATCTAAGAAGAGAAGGATAGAGGTCAGGACAGACCACTGACCCTAATATTTGAATGTTGGTGATATTGAATCTAATAAATTTGTACAAAAATTGTAGGCCTAATAATTAATTTAATAACAGTAATACTATATATTAACTTATAGAATATTGTACACAAAAATAAGTTAAATTCTAATACCTTTCTTAGCTTCTCTCTCTTTGTCAACATCACTAAGCCAGTATCTACTTTTTGGCAACAGTAACGAAACAGTTTCAAACAACACATTAATCTGGTATCAAGTAAATTAATGGGAATTTTAATAACACTCATCGGTTTTGTGATTGCATTACTCTCACAAAATGATAGACCATTAGCATACATATACATCAATACTAAATAATCGGTATGTACGTGATAGGAAATTTTTGGCCTCAATTTTGGATGTGTCATGATGTAGTTACTCTAAAAACATTGATATATCCGAAGCAATGCATACGTCGCTGCCTAGTATGCTCATCAAACAATAGAAATTTATAAGAAATAAGACAATTCTGAGTAGATATATTATACAACACGATAACATAAATTTATTCATAACTGTACCTATCTTTAAGAAGGGGGAAAAGAGTAACTATAGTAACTTTCGAGGAATAGGCCTATCACTTTTACTGACGTAACACAAAGTTTTGTCCAATATTATTTTGAGATGAAATTATCGGGGATCATCAGTGCGGTTTTAGGCGTAATAGATCCACTATTGATCAGATTTTTTGTATTCGACAGATATTGGAGAAAAAATGTGAGATAAGAGTACAGTACATCAGTTATTCATAGATTTCAAAAAGGCATATGACTCAGTTAAGAGAGAAGTTTTGTATAATATTCTTATTGGATGTGGTATTCCCAAGAAACTAATTCGATTAATTAAAATGTGTCTCAGTGAAACGTACAGCAGATGTGTAAGATGTATAGGCAAATTTCTATGTGACGTTTTTCCAATTCACTGCGGGCTAAAGCAAGGAGATACACTATCACCTTTACTTTTTAACTTCGCTCTAAAATAATATGCCACCGGGAAAGTCCGGGAAAACAGAGACGCTTTTGAATTGAACGGACAGCATTTTTCTGAATAAAATATTGAATAGACAGGACATTATTTCAACTATTTTTGTGTCAAATAATTTTCAAAATCAAATGTTTCATTCAAAATTACATAATTTTCAATTTATCTCAAATATTTGATATGATTCAGTCTTTTAAGGTACCATTTTTATTTGTATTGTATCAAGAACTGAAAAGAAATGTGTGTACGTGTATATATATATATATATATATATATATACACGCACACAGGGTGTTTCAAAAATACGGGGCATAATTTCAGGTATGTATTTCTCACATGTAGACAATCAAAATAGTTAATTACAACATGTGTCCGGAAATGCTTTATTTCCGAGTTATGGCCTTCACAACATTGAAATTCACCGGAAAGTTTTTCTTTCCGCAGGTCGTTGCCGTCAAAGGAGACATTAAGAGGGCACTCTGACAGTTCATTCCGAGGCGAAGGTTATATTCAGTGTTGTGTAGGCGTTAGACTGTGCGACATGTATTCAAATCAAGAGCTGGCAAAGATACACTTCATGTACGGTAAGGCGGACGGCAATGCTGCGCTGACTCGTCGTTTGTACCAGGAGAGGTACCCACAGCGACAATGTCCAGATCGGAAGACATTTGTACGACTCCATTACCGTCTGTGCGAGTATGGATAGGTAGAGGTAGCCCAATTGCTTGGCCTCCACGCTCACCTGATCTGAACCCTCTCGATTTCTACTTGTGGGGCCATTTAAAATCATTGGTTTATTCGTATCCGGTGCCTGATTTGGAATCCCTTCGGAATCGAATTGTGGCATGTTCTGAGGACATACGCAATACTCCTGGACTTTGGGATCGTATTCTCAGGTCAGTGAGACATCGATGTGAGGTCTGTATTCAAGCAGGTGGTGAACATTTTGAACATCTTCTGTAATGACAACGACCTGCGGAAAGAAAAACGTTCCGGTGAATTTCAATGTTGTGAAGGCCATAACTCGGAAATGAAGCATTTCCGGATACATGTTGTAATGAACTATTTTGATTGTCTACATGTGGGAAATACATACCTGAAATTATGCCCCGTATTTTTGAAACACCCTGTATACATACAGGGTGATTCACGAGGATTTACCGTCACTTAAGGAGCTTATTTCCGAAGATATTTTGAGCAAATAAGTCATATAAATATTTGTTGTAATCTGTATATTTTCAGAGTTACACTGATTTTAAGTTGTTTGTAAAATAGCATTATTCTTTAGTTTTTAGGGTAAGAGAAAATTACAGATAAAAATAAAAATTAAACTATTCAGGAGTATCATTTCTTTAATTACCGGTAGCTAATATTCTGAAGCTAAAAATGTGTTGTGAATTCCATAGTTGCTTCCTACATATATATTTTTTTTTTCGATTTTTAACTACAAATTTACATTTTGTTACGAATTTATCAACAGTAATCTCACTAGACGTTTTGATTTATCTAGAGAAAATCAAAACTCGAGTGGGATTTAATTGACTATTACACGATTAGAAGAAAGTATATAAAGATTATAAGTATCAAAGTACTCCAATACAATAAAATATTAATTGACTTACGAAAATAAACCAGTCTTCAAATGTATTATTGCACCATTACGCTAGATGGCAGTTGTGCCAACTATGGAATCTTCATTGAACTCTGTAGACGCTTACTAGTCAAGAAGGCTTTGTTGATTCAGTTTCATTTTTATTAAGACAGTTGCATTCCACTTCAATTATCCGAATCCCAGTAATCAACGTCACTTGACAGATGATTTTCAATAAATCTTAATATTAAACAATCTCTGATACGTGACTATCCATAATATCATATAGCAGAAGCTATAACATAACCTAACTAATGTACACAAGTGTTAGAAAAGTTTTAATTAACGACGACGACATAAAAAATAAACACGAATAATTTTAAAAGGAATAATTATTGAATGTACAATTTTCAAATTTGAATGTGGTTGGTGGTTCAATTGATATTATATTGGAGGTGTGCGTAAAAGAAGTGGAACTCGTTGATTTAGGCCTACATGGTATATTCAACTTATTCAGGATTTCAGAATGAATAATTTTAAAAGGAATAATTATTAAATGTACAATTTTCAAATTTGAATGTGGTTGGTGGTTCAATTGAAGTTATATTGGACGTGTGCGTAATAGAAGTGGAACTCGTTGATTTAGGCCTACATGGTGTATTCAACCTATTCAGGATTCCCGAATGGTGCTCTTCATTTATTTGTAAATCGGATTTCAGAAGATGCATAGGTATGATCAGTGATTTTTATTAATTCTTGTTCTTGAATGCCAATGCGAGTCATATTTGAAACTGCTGTGCATCGACTGGAGTGGTTTGTAATTATATATATATATATATATTTTTTTTTTTTGACGTCCAGACCAGCGCAGTTTCAAATGTTGGCAAACAAAGAAACAAATGCTAGGGACGCGATAAAATTAAACAAATGCTAGGGACGCGATAAAATTGTGCGATAAGCAGCCATGATTGGTTGAAATATGTCCTTTCGTACCGTTTTATTGGTCAAAAGTAGTATGACGTAGTAAGAGTGCAATAGTCATAATAATTGAATACCCCCCGGAATAAGGGTATATGTCTCATGGTTTCCCTATGTACTTATATTCTTATTCCTAGGGGGTATTCAATTGTTCCAAATAACGCCACTCTTGTAAATTCTTCAAGACTGTACATTAGGATGTAAAACTGAATTGTAAAGAATCAAGTTCCTAAAGTCGTATCATTTGTAACAATTTTTGTGAGAAGTGAGTACGAATAATATAATTTTTGATTAAAAATTGAAAAACAAAATCTGTATAAAGTAATTAACAACACATTTTTTGCTTCAGAACACTAGCCAGTTAAATAAATGATACTTCTGAATAGTCCGTTCTGTATTTGTAACATTCTTTTACCCTTAAAAATCTATAGTTTTAAGATATTTTACTAACAACTTCAAATTAGTGTAACTCTGAAAATATTGACATTAGGAAAAATGTTTATATGAAATTTTTTGTTCAGAATGTCTTCGGACGGAAGTATATGATTATGTCTCGTGACGAGAATATTGTACGAAATGGAAATATAAAAATTGGAAATTTATCTTTTGAAGAGGTGGAGAAGTTCAAATATCTGGGAGCAACAGTAACAAATATAAATGATACTCGGGAGGAAATTAAACACAGAATAAATATGGGACATGCCTGTTATTATTCGGTTGAGAAACTTTTACCATCCAGTCTGCTGTCGAAAAATCTGAAAGTTAGAATTTATAAAACAGTTATATTACAGGTTGTTCTGTATGGTTGTGAAACTTGGACTCACACTTTGAGAGAGGAACTGATATTAAGGGTGTTTGAGAATAAGGTGCTTAGAAAAATATTTGGGGCTAAGAGGGATGAAGTTACAGGAGAATGGAGAAAGTTACACAACACAGAACTGCACGTATTGTATTCTTCACCTGACATAATTAGGAACATTAAATCCAGACGTTTGAGATGGGCAGGGCATGTAGCACGTATGGGCGAATTCAAAAATGCATACAGAGTGTTAGTTGGGAGGCCGGAGGGAAAAAGACCTTTAGGGAGGTTGAGACGTAGATGGGAGGATAATATTAAAATGGATTTGAGGGAGGTGGGATATGATGGTAGAGACTGGATTAATCTTGCTCAGGATAGGGACCAATGGCGGGCTTATGTGAGGGCGGCAATGAACCTCCGGGTTCCTTAAAAGCCAGTAAGTATGTATTTATGTATGTCTTCGGAAATAAGCTCCGTAAGTGGCGGTAAATCCTCGTGAATCACCCTGTATAGCGATTTATAGGAACTGGTTTCACTTGCTTTGTAAGGAAATACTGGATGAAATTTAGTCTATTAATAAAAGTTGATTGTACTTTGTCATAGATGAGATGCTGCAAAAGGATCGCCACACACGTGAATGACAGTCTGTGTTGTATAGGGGTGGATCCCTTGCGAGAGTTCGAGGTGTTGTCTTTTCTCTGCAAACAACCTCGTAATGCAGTTAACCCTGCAAGCTGGGCGAGCCGCAGCCCCTACAACTCTGCAACACGCAACATGCACAACGATGTCACTGAACTAGACTGTCGACTTAAATAGCTCGCAAAGGCACTGTCAACACTCGACAAATTTGCTGGTTAAAGCGCTCTGCAGCTATTTCGAACGTCAACTGTTATTACAGCACGGCGTCATCAAGCTCGTAACATGAAATATGGATCCGCGGTGTTCCGGCTCGAATGTTACATCCTACGTTAATACAGGCCGATGCTCAAGGAAACTTATTTCGGAAGATGGAGTTTCATTTATCTCAGCAACGAATCTAAATAATGATTTATTTATTTGTTTTATTTATTTCCTTATATTTAATGTGCTGTACAACAGCCAGAGGCCAATTACAGTTCAGCACAAAAAATATAACAAAAACATTAGCAATGTTAATAATAGTACATTATGCAAAGAGCCTATAATGGTAGTAATTAAGACGCGAGTATGTTTGTTTATGAAAAGAGCGCAAGCGAGTTTCATAATTTTCATACGAGCGTCTTAATTACCATTATAGGCAAGTTTCATACGACTTTTCATGCTCGACCATATTTCTAACTTGAAATTATTCAGTAGTATTCATGTTATGGTTATGTAAGTGAGGAGTGGAACTGACCTGAATTGTGAGATGTGCGAAGACACGAAAGTATTGATTTTTTCCGAAACACAAATGTCATTGACCTTGATATAATCTAGAGAATTATATGAATATTAGGCTTGATATAACCTGGAAATTGATTTAGAATTGAAAAACGAGATGACAAATTGAACTTATTTGAATATTATTTACAATTAACGCTAATTATTATAGTAGCAGAACATAACCTTCTGCGACAGTATTGGATTTCCAGCCACCGTGACTTTTCGCTATTTGTCTTTCGATTGCATATCCGAGAATAATCGATACTTGCGATTTTATAATGGTACAATCAGTGCAATCGTGATTTCTCATTGGCCGAACAACTGAATTATAATGAATAGGTGTACTTTAATGAGGTGCATTTAAGGGCTACTACCAGGTGTATAATTACTACATTTCGGCATGGTCGAGCATAAATTACAATAAAAGTACAATGGAATAATTGAAATAATGGCAATTAAATGAAATGATAATTGCAAATGAAAGAATGGAATTATATAAATAATATTACAAAGTTATACGTGATGGCGAGAATATCATAATACATATCTAAACAAAAGGCATACATTAATAACAACTGACATAAAACTAAAAAAAAAAAAAAAAATAATACTAATAATAAATCATCATCATCATCACCATAAGGGACCATATTCTCGCCCAGGGCGTACGGGGATAAGGTTAGTTGTTCGTAGACTATACTGACGTGACGTCATATTTGGCGCGTGGCACACGTACTGTTAGAGAACCCTTGCGTCTTGTTTGTGCTGCAGTTGACATTCTATTCATTTTTTCATAACTAGATCTCATAGACTATTTACAATGCATTGCAGTGATAAAGACTGATAATACGATGATATTTCCTAGAATTTAAATTATTTCTTCATTTATTTCATTGATTTATTTTTACTGGCAGAGTTAAGACTATAAGGCCTTCTCTTCCACTCAACCAGTATAAAAAACAGAGCAAATATAAGTAACACTAACATAGAAAACAATGTAATAATGATAATAATAATAATAATGACAATAATAATAATGATGATGATAATAAAAATAATAATAATAATAATAATAATAATAATAATAATAATAATAATAATAATAATAATAATAATATAATATAAATAAATTTAGCTTCCCTTATGAAAAGGTTGCCAGATTTGACAAAGCGTATTACATATAACTTGGAAACACACCTAAAAGGTAAAATTATATACATTTGAAACGGTTAGGGAATCGGATATGCAAAATGTCAGAAAAATTTATACCCAAGTAGGGTTTGTGCTCATTTACAGTTAAGAAAGGGGGGGGGGGGTGGAAATATCATCAGATAGGTTAGAATGATTTGAATGCCGCGAGAAAAATAATAGTACGGATTAATTGGCATTGATATCTAAACCACAACAGCCATCGGTTAAGATAACTTGAAATTTCCATTATCACTCCCATACAAATGATTTCTCAATATCTGAACCGATCCTTTGAGGGCACTAATGGCTATTTCCTTCACAATGCTGTGTGTTAGGCCCAGCATAATAATAATAATAATAATAATAATAATAATAATAATAATAATAATAATAATAACAGGGAGCATCCTAAATTAAATGAAACACGATCACTTAAAATAACATTTAAAGTAAATTTAATTTGTATCTTAACCCTAAGTTCGAAATAAAACCCACGAGTATGATATGTTCATACCTGCACAAGTACCTTTCAGCATTACACTCATTTCGCTGACAACTCACTCACTGCACTGGAACTACGACACTTTTCACTGATTCTATTCTGATTTCACTAACATTTCAAAAACATTTCACTGTTCAAATACTTTGCACTGCCACTATAAACTGTAAAGCTTCACTGACAGAAACACACTTCACTTACACAACACACTTCACTTACACAACACACTTCACTTATACAACACACTTCACTTACACAACACACTTCACACTTCACTGACACAACACACTTCTTCACTGATACAACACTTCAATAAGAAATATCAATTACACCCTTTAAATAAGGTGTTTAATATACTACCGTCTATTAGTAAAGTCCTTAAGCCTATTTTTAAATACATTTTTGGTTGTTGGTAAAGCATTTATTAAGTCTTCAGGCAAAGCATTCCAGTCTCTGATAGTACGATTGAGAAAAGAAAACTTTCCAGCGTCCGTCCTCTGTCTTCTTTCCCTCAATTTATATGAATGGTCGTTCCTTGAAGAGTAATTTGGCGGCTGCAACCTATTTTTTATTTCTCTCCAGGCAGGCTCACCTCTGTATGTTTTGAACATTGCGCATAATCGAATTCGCGTTCTCCGGTCCGTGAGTGTGTCCCATTTTAATAGTGAATTATTACTACAACGCTTGAGAGCCCGTTTTTGAATCTTTTCCAGTGTCTTAATATGTTCTAATCTGTAAGGATCCCAACATGCAGCACCATATTCCATTGCTGGACGAACTAGTGATTTATATGCAATCTCTTTGGATTTATCAGAGCCTTTTCTTAGTACCCTCATCACAAAGTGTAACGCTCTCCATGCTTTTCCCGCTGTGTCAGTAACGTGGTAACTACCTCATAGCAAGAGATACTGGTAATGAACCTTACGTATTCTACGAAATTGTAACGCATCATGCAATAAGTTACTGCTACCAAATTTTGGTCAAATATCATATCTTAACGAAAATGACGGGTGGTGAACTTTGGAGCCCTGGCGAGCTTAGAGATATCTACCTACCTTATATATTGAAAAGAGCACTTAAGTCTTAGTCTTGGAAAATATGTTTTGGTAAGAGATTAAGTCAGCCGTGGCGAAATTGTGACTCTCGAGCACATTGTGGCTCGCATTGATAGCTATGCGTTTCTCTTGCTTTCTACCTCCCCCAACCCCCACCCTCTCACTCACTGGAGTCAAACTCCGTTCCATTTGTATTTATCTCTGACCTGCGAGTGGCGTACCGTCGCAATGTCTCTCTCGAAACCATGTTCCTCTACAAAAACGAAAGTTCCAAGTAGGATGGGAGGACACATTTTTTTGCTGCCAATATAATGAGAATATTAAATGTATGATTTGTTCGCAAGTATTGCGAGGAAAACGGTTGTATGACATAAAACGGCATTATACTACATGTTACTGATGAAACATTAAAAGCTTAAGTGTTATTATTATTATTTCTCTGTACGTCGATCCTTTTTCAGCAGATGTACGAATAATGCGGTTAGATCTTCAAATTAAACTCACAGATTTACTATGTGATGTTAAATGAAAGCTAGATGTAAGGACTTGACAAATGTTGAACTTTCAAATCTTTGCCAAAAATAAATATCCGAAGCTTCGTTCTTTCGCTTGCTCTGTTGAAGCCATGTTCGCTACAACTTACGTTTGTGAAAAAATATTTTCAACGATGAAAATAGTAAAAACCAAATTTAAATCACGACTGACAGACAAATACCTTCGTGATCAACTACGACTAGCAGTAAGTGGCCTAGCCTAATTCCTGATTTTGAAACTCTGTCGCAGAGACATTCTGAAGACAGTTAATTTTAGGTTGTGATAATGTGTCCTATGTTTTCTTATTCATTTCTTTCTTCGTTACACGTACTAAACATTAGATTGTAACCTTGTACTGTATAAAATTATATTTAAGTGCTTGATGTAAGGAAAATTAAAATCCGTTAATAAGTCAGACAGTTGCTTTACTTCCCCTTCGAGTGTCCGCCTCCCTCCATAGGTGCTATGCACGTTGCAGGTTACACAGTGGCTCGGCGCACGATTGCATTTTCGCCACGGCTGGATTAAGTATACAGACTTCCGGTTTCTTGCCTAGTAAAGCCGGTACGTCACTCAGAAACTTTGGGTAATTCTATAACGATGAAACTTTACAGAATCCCAAAAAACTTGAACACGTTCAGCGCTGTGAAGTTCTGAATCATAGATTCTGTCAAATCCTACTATACACTTCGGGAAACTTCGATTTGAGTTCTAAGGAATTCGAACTAAAAGCTCGAGTCTCTGTAATCCAATAAGTAACACGATGTCACAATATTACTGGTTCAGAAAGCGGACAGATCTTCACTATAGTTGTAAATTTAACTTATATCAATGTGAAATTTTCAGATCTCCGCAAACAGACGTTGGAATTCTTTTGTTGACTAGAATAGAAGCTTTTGGGAGAACTCCTGTTTGTACATAACCCCGCATTCTCTCTTTGCGTTATGTTTTGGAGGGCTGAACTATAAAAATTGAATTCCATCCTATAAATGGAGCGACGGGATGTTCAGCTTGTATTTTGTTTTCCTAGGAGATGGAAAGAGATTGCAGAAGAATCCAGGAGTCCGTGATTGGAAATAAATTTACTGCGTTGTGATGCAGAGAAAAATAAGAGACACATTTGTCAGATTAATTCCACTGCAGGAAGGTCTTGTGCAAAATAGAACAGATCTGCACGTTTGAACGTCAGTGTTATCTCTAACATTCGAGTCATAGCAATGCTTTCAATGTTATACAAGGTGTACAAAAGTTTTCAAAAGTAAGAGGCATCCAGTAGAGGCTGGTGGTCAAAATAATGAGTGTGCTACAATCTCTATATCGGCCTACTGTAGAGGCCTACACTTATGTATTTATCTTAATTTGGAGTCTCGTCTAGTGATGAAATATGAAGTCCATACGATGTTCTTTCGTACTGTAGAACTTGTCATTTGGTGTTAAACCCCTCCATCTTGGACATCATACACTTTTCTATTGACAGTATTGCAAGAGCAGTGAGACGATCCTGGGACATAGTGTTCCTTAAAAACGTTTTTAAGCGTTTCAAGGAAGAAAAACATATTTATGGCTCAGCAGTGGTCATTGGTGTTGTAACCAAAATATTTAACAACTTCGATACTTCACAGAATGGATCCTGTAAATTGTTGGATACTATGTATTGTGACAATTGAACAGCCATCTATATTTCGGAAGTCAAGTTTTCCGTATAGAAATCCAACTTATATCTGGAACACTCTTTTGTTCAGTATAGTATAGCTGTTGACAGCAACTTTAACTGGTAGATGGCAGCAGCAGTCGGACACTTGAATTACCAAATACATTGTACATAGTTCCGAATTTTTCCACAAACAAGCATTCTTTCGTTACGCTTTACTTTTGCAATCTCCAAGCTGTGTTGTGCTGAAGCTGACTACAGCACTTTCCCGCGTAAAAGTAGCCAATCAGAGCAGTGATTTCAGCTTCGCACATGCGCATTATTTGTCTACATTCTCATGCAGAGTTTTGAGTAGCACAACGAACCCCCTGAGGCACCAAAGAAGGCACGAAGACTAAACACTCTATAACGCGTCATGAACATAACCACGGGAAATTGTCAAATGGCAGATCAGATACTATGGTGGTATTGCAAATACATTATTTGAGCAAAAATTATCATTGTGCTGTAGCACTGTAGCACATAAGGACGGGCCGCCCCTGGAGGCATCTTAAATAAACATACTATTTTGATATCCTGAATGGGAAGGATGAGGTCTAGCGTCACGCACATTGTAGTGAACTATTACTGTGAGTTCTACATAGGCGCATTCTCACACACAAACTGACCATGCTAAGGTTCGTTTTCATGCAGGCAAGTCCGCATGTGTCTAGACCATACAATCATCCCAGGAACTTACGACTTGTTTGAGTTTAATTGTTTTAATTTTAATTTTTTGAAATAATAAATTATATATATATATATATATATATATATATATATATATATATATATATATATACAGACGTGGACAATTTATTAACAAAAGTGACGATTTTATGATAATTTTGTTAGCAAAATTTGACTTTTCAATTTAGACTACAGTTGACAATTTTGCATATTTCTATCATTATAGTAGCAGAAATATGCAAAAATGTCAACTGTAGTTTAAATTGAAGAGTCAAATTTTGTAAAAAAGAATATATAATAAAAATCTTCAATTTTGCTAAAAATTTGTAAATATGCAAAAATGTCAACCGTAGTCTAAATTGAAGAGTCAAATTTTGTAAAAATATAAAATAAAAATCTTCAGTTTTGCTAATAATTTCGAAATATCCAAAATGTGAACTGTAGTCCAAATTGTAGAGTCGATTTGGTAAAAATATATAGCAAAAATCTTCAGTTTTGCTAATAATTTGGAAATATGCAAAAATATCAAATGTAGTCCAAATTGAAGAGTCGAATTTGGTAAAAATATATAGCAAAAATCTTCAGTTTTGCTAATAATTTGGAAATATGCAAAAATATCAAATGTAGTCCAAATTGAAGAGTCGAATTTGGTAAAAATATATAGCAAAAATCTTCAGTTTTGCTAATAATTTGGAAATATGCAAAAATATCAAATGTAGTCCAAATTGAAGAGTCGAATTTTGTAAAACATATATAGCAAAAATCTTCAGTTTTGCTAATAATTTGGAAATATGCAAAAATATCAAATGTAGTCCAAATTGAAGAGTCGAATTTGGTAAAAATATATAGCAAAAAATCTTCAGTTTTGCTAATAATTTGGAAATATGCAAAAATATCAAATGTAGTCCAAATTGAAGAGTCGAATTTTGTAAAAAATATATAGAAAAAATCTTCAGTTTTGCTAATAATTTGGAAATATCCAAAATGTGAACTGTAGTCCAAATTGAAGAGTCGAATTTGGTAAAAATATATAGCAAAATCTTCAGTTTTGCTAATAATTTGTAAATATGCAAAAATATCAAATGTAGTCCAAATTGAAGAGTGAAATTTGGTAAAAATATATAGCAAAATCTTCAGTTTTGCTAATAATTTGGAAATATGCAAAAATATCAAATGTAGTCCAAATTGAAGAGTCGAATTTTGTAAAAAATATATAGCAAAAATCTTCAGTTTTGCTAATGATTTGGAAATATCCAAAATGTGAACTGTAGTCCAAATTGAAGAGTCGAATTTGGTAAAAATATATAGCAAAATCTTCAGTTTTGCTAATAATTTGTAAATATGCAAAAATATCAAATGTAGTCCAAATTGAAGAGTGGAATTTGGTAAAAAATATATAGCAAAATCTTCAGTTTTGCTAATAATTTGGAAATATGCAAAAATATCAAATGTAGTCCAAATTGAAGAGTCGAATTTTGTAAAAAATATATAGCAAAAATCTTCAGTTTTGCTAATAATTTGGAAATATCCAAAATGTGAACTGTAGTCCAAATTGAAGAGTCGAATTTGGTAAAAATATATAGCAAAATCTTCAGTTTTGCTAATAATTTGTAAATATGCAAAAATATCAAATGTAGTCCAAATTTAAGAGTCAAATATTCTAAAAATATGCGATACAAATCTTCAATTTTGCTAATAATTTAGAAATAAGCAAAAAGGTCAACTGTAGTCTGAATTGAAGAATCGTATTTTGTAAAAATATATAATAAAAATCTTCAGTTTTGCTAATAATTTGTCCACGTATATATATGGCATTTCAAAACCTAATGGTTTTTTAGTCTCATTTAATACTTAATGAAAGTATGCTTGTAAATTGAATTAATCTGCTTACTTTGTATTGTATATGTTTGTATAGTTTTGGCCGATGAATTGTATATGCTTTAAATTGAATAGTAATCTGTATAGCTCTATTGATAAATTGTTTGTGTTTGTAATTTGAAGTAGTTTTCATGATATGTATTATCATTTTCTGTATATTACAACTGATTGAATTATTTATGCCTTAAATTTAATTAACTTGTTTTGTATTATACATATAGGTCAACTGATGAATTTATTTTTATTTTATTGGGTTATTTTACGACGCTTTATCAACAACTCAGGTTATTTAGCGTCTGAAAGAAATGAAGGTGATAATGACGGTGAAATGAGTCCGGGGTCCAGCACCAAAAGTTACCCAGCATTTGCTCGTATTGGGTTGAGGGAAAACCCCGGAAAAAACTTCAACCAGGTAACTTGCCCCCACCGGGATTCGAACCCGGGCCACCTGGTTTTGCGGCCAGACGCGCTGACCGTTACTTCACAGGTGTGGACAATTGATGAATGATCGTTTGCGTTTGTAAATTTAATAATCTGATTGGCTATGTATTGTATACTTTTAGTAGAGCCATCGATGTAGCTCAGTCGCCAGACTCGCTGGGCTGCTGATCCGGAGCTGCGCTCGGGCTTGGGTTGGATTCCCCTATGATCTCATTGAATGGTTTCTTCCGAGGTTTTCCTCAGCCGTGGGACCGAAGCCGGATTGTCTATGGCAAGTCCTCGACATCACTTCATTTCCCCCTTTTGATTTGATTACCTGGTTGGGTTTTTCCGAGGTTTTCCCCAACCAAAAGGCAAATGCCAGGTAATCTTTTGGCGAATCCTCGGACCTCACCTCATCATTGTAGAAAATTACTACATCGTAAAACTGTAAAAATTGTAAAAATTTGTAAAAATGTAATTGTAACATTGTAAAATTTTGACTTGTTCCACATCTTAAAGCTTCACTGCTCATGTAAGATCTATGGAAGATAATAAATAAATGAATGAATGAATGAATGAATGTATGTATGAATGAATGAATGAATGAATCACGATATATCGCCATTCGTCTCTGTTCTCTGCATCTTCTTGTCGTCCTCCCACTGTAGAGAGATTATCATATACTTGGTCCTGCCAACGGAGACGAGGTCTACCATGAAGTCTCGTACATCTTGGAGAATAGTCGATAGCTTTTCTTAGAAGAGAGTCTTCATCACGCCGTAGAACGTGTCCAAGCCAACGTAGTTTTCGACTTTTTATTAAGGCTATTATGTGCGGATCTTGATAAATATCCCTTAGTTCTCTGTTATTCAAAATTCTCCATGTGTTGTTTTCTTGAATGGGACCAAAAATCTTCCTCAAGATTTTGTTTGTTTTTTTTTTAGTTAATATCCAAGTTTCGCAGCAATATAGAAGAGTTGGTAGGATTATTGTTTTATATCATCTTAATTTTTGATAATCTAGAAAGGAGTTTGGAACTAAGCAATTTATGAAGGAAGTAGTAACACTTATTTGCCGTGACGAGTCTATGTTCTATTTCTTTCCCAAATAAGCCTGTTTCATTAATTATACTTCCTAGCTATTTAAATTAAGTAGCTTTTTGAAACTCCCAATCATCTATTATAAGTGACCCTCTATTATTTGAGGTACGTGATACATATTTATGTATTTAGTTTTATCTGAATTAATTTTTAACCCTGTTATTCTTGTTTCTTCTACTAAAAGTCTAAAAAGTTTCTTGATATCATCTTCTGTTTGTCCTAGAAGGACAATATCATCAGCACATGCTAATAAATTAATTTTACCATTGCCCAATGAAATTCCAATATTTTCATTCCTAAGTTCCTGTAATACCTTTTCCAAGACAAAATTAAAAAGTATCGGTGACAAACCATCTCCCTTATATAGCTTGCACTCAAAATAGCAAATGTTCGTAGTTAGGCAGTTCCAGTTACATAATACAGGGTGAACAGTAAGTAATGTTATTAATTTCAAGGTGTTATTCTTTGAGATATTTCAAACAAAAAAGTTTATTGCAATTTTGCTTGCTTTTGCTTCCTTTTCGAGACAGAAAATGTTTTATATGACATCAGAGCTAAACTGTAACAGGAAGGTACTGAAAATCTAACGCTATCAACATTGAAAGAGGAGATGTGATGACGCAATAAGCAGCGATGGATTACAAATATATGCCGTGCGAGTACGGGTTTTTTTAATATAAATCATCTATCGACAGCCCTTAGCTCTTTACATGACCCTATCCACTAGAAAATTGCGACCCACACCAGCGTATAGGTAACTAAGTATGGACACTTCGCGTCGGTACCTTTGATGTAGCCGGACTGATTTCAATGACCTTCAAGCCAGCTAGAGCGTGAGATTCTGCTTTCTCCCTAGAGTTGGCGCTCACATCACACCAGCTAGCAGTCGACATATCGGAAATATAACTTACTTACTTACTTACTGGCTTTTAAGGAACCCGGAGGTTCATTGCCGCCCTCACATAAGCCCGCCATTGGTCCCTATCCTGAGCAAGATTAATCCATTCTCTATCATCATATCCCACCTCCCTCAAATCCATTTTAATATTATCTTCCCATCTACGTCTCGGCCTCCACAAAGGTCTTTTTCCCTCCGGCCTCCCAATTAACACTCTATATGCATTTCTGGATTCGCCCATACGTGCTACATGTCCTGCCCATCTCAAACGTCTGGATTTAATGTTCCTAATTATGTCAGGTGAAGAATACAATGCGTGCAATTCTGTGTTGTGTAACTTTCTCCATTCTCCTGTAACTTCATCCCCTCTTAGCCCCAAATATTTTCCTAAGCACCTTATTCTCAAAAACCCTTAATCTCTGTTCCTCTCTCAAAGTGAGAGTCCAAGTTTCACAACCATACAGAACAATCGGTAATATAACTGTTTTATAAATTCTAACTTTCAGATTTTTCGACAGCTGACTGGATGATAAAAGTTTCACAACCGAATAATAACAGACATTTCCCATATTTATTCTGTGTTTAATTTCCTCCCGAGTATCATTTATATTTGTTACTGTTGCTACCAGATATTTGAACTTCTCCACCTCTTCAAAAGATAAATTTCCAACTTTTATATTTCCATTTCGTACAAAATTCTCGTCACGAGACATAATCATATACTTTGTCTTTTCGAGATTTACTTCCAAACCTATCTCTTTACTTACTTCCAGTAAAATTCCCTTGTTTTCCATAATCGTTTGTGGATTTTCTCCTAACATATTCACGTCATCCGCATAGACAAGCAGCTGATGTAACCCGTTCAATTCCAAACCCTCTCTGTTATCCTGGACTTTCCTAATGGCATACTCTAGAGCAAAGTTAAAAAGTAAAGGTAATAGTGCATCTCCTTGATTTAGCCCGCAGTGAATTGGAAACGCATCTGACAGAAAGTGACCTATACGAACTCTGCTGTACGTTTCACTGAGACACTTTCAATAATACTGAAAAATTGTACAATGAGTTTCATGGCAAGAACACGATTAAAAAGGGGCGGAATATTATAAAAAGAACCAAAGAATATGTGGCAATGTTCGTACAAACCGTTCCACGTGAAATTTTATTGTAGATTGTACAGCCAAAACTAGGTTCTTTATACGACTCTAGTATGTGAACACAAGACTGGAAACTAGCAGACGAAAACGGACGTCAGACACTAGAGCAGACAAATTGTTAAGAAATACAGAAAAATAATGCAGTGACAAGTACAGCTTTTATATACACGGTATAAACATTTTACTCCATGATACGTACACACTTGGTTTATATTCCTTGTGATGTTTTTATTTGAGGCGATTATGTTTATAATGCACGCTTATCATTGAAAATAAAGGACCAATCAGCATGGACTCTTCACCCGTCATCAGCCAACTAGCTATTTGATTGGCTATTGAAAAACGAGATAACCTATTGAGAGTATAGAAGCCTTGACCGGTATAAGGGTGATAACTGAGTAAGTAGCGTTGCCTTGGTTACACACTTTTCTTCGTATTTCTCTCTCTCTCTCTCTCTCTCTTTTTTGTAATACAAACCAGGAACTACTTTCGAAAGAGGTTTCTACCTGATAATTAAAAAAAAAAATTCGTTGTGAAATTTGAATTCTTAAGTACGGTATAGTTGACACACTAAAATTATTTTTTTCAACACAGACATCACATATTGATGTTTGGAGAGGGATAGCGGCACTTACCAAAATATTTTTACAGCGTTATTGAACCATGACGATGAAATTGCATTCATAAGCTTTACAAATGCAACGCAATGAATATTGCCCACAACTATAATTGAATCACGCCCCGCTACGCAATCTGAGCGCTGAACCTTTGTTGGTAATACTGCTAATACCATACACAACGTTTATAATTAATAAATGATCCAATTGGATTATGTCTAGACATGACGTGTTCCACTGAGACAATTTTATGGTAAAATCTTTTTGCACATTGGGCTGCAAAAGAAATGCGGAGTCGAAGTCGCTATCGATTTGAAATAATGGCTGGTATGCATAATGTTGAAGTAAATTCTATTGCTAAGGTTTTCGTAATAAATACTACGGTCTTTATATATAGAAACCCATAGTAAATTCTTCCCTGCATAGCAGAAAGTTGATCTGGACGGCCGTGTTTAGTTTAGTTATGCTAGAATTCGTAGTATAAACTACTACTTATATGCACAACAAGAAGTAAGGTGTAGTGCCCAATATTCGTCCCTTTGCCTAAATTCGTCCCCCTCAGTATTTCGCCCATAATGTGTCGCACCCTGGCGATGGTCAGTACAGACTATCCCTCTTTATGCAGTATCAAGCGTGCTTTCAGTTGGAGCGAGTGTTATTGTCTGTTTCGTTGTTATTTAAGTTTTAAATATCTGGAAGGTGAAAAACTATTCTTCTTATATATTCTCAGCAGTATTTCACAGCCTAAGTTATGTACAGGGTGCGTCAGAAAGAACGGATGGATTTCACATGGCAAGAAAATTGTAAAGATTCATCAAATCAAAAATTTATTGTTATCAACATATTCTTCAATGCATGCAGTTTATTTATGGAAAACAACATTATCCATATGATGTCCTTGGCTTTCAATACAGGCATCGAGGCGTTTTCTGATGTTCGCCATCACTTTCACAGTCATAGCTGGTGCAATTGCCACGATTTCTTCACGAATCGCTGTCTTCAGTTCGTCCAGTGTATGTGATCGATGTTTACAAACTTACGCCTTCAAATGGTCCCAAAGAAAGAAGTCGCAGGGCGCGAGATCTTACCGTAGCCTCGGACAATCTCAGTGCAATAGAATTTCGTTCAGGTGATTTCTTCTTTAATGTTGAACCTGTGATACGAAATGAAGCCACCCACCGCAAAATTGTATTCCGAGTTGGAATCCTAGCGTGACATCCGATGTCGAAATGAGTCCTGAGTGGCGATCACAGACTCTTCATTTTTCAAAAATGTCTCTACGATGAAAGCAGTTGTACACCAGACCAACACCATATTCTCAACTGAAACTGCATTCTATGGCTGAACCAACAGTCGTGGTCCCCCTCACTATATCTCTCTCCTCGTTGCGTATCGATAGTTTGAAATCCATCCGTTCTTTCTGACGCACCCTTTATTTTATAACATTTTTTGCTTCTATATATAGAGCAAAATGTCTAGTATAAGAATATATATTAAACGCAGCGTGCTTAGAACGAGATGCCGCCATACTTTTGTGGTGCACATGCCCAAATTTCGTCCCCCACGACGTGTCTAAATTTCGTCCCCGGGACGGATTTCGGAATGCTATTTCCATATCATGTAATTTCAGTAAGGCTGTTGTCATTTATATTTCTAGTTGCCTTCAGACGGGAAAACGGAAACTATGGAGCAAGGAGGAAATGATAGATGCCGTAAAACCTGTGAGGGAGAAAAAGATGGGCTACAAATTGGTATCTAATCGACATCAACCTACCCAAGTGACAGAACATCAGGAAACTGAACCTGAAACTTCAAATTCTGTGATCAGTCCAGAAGATATTCGAAAAGTTCCAGTGATAGAGCCATCGTTTTCCAATAGGCGTGGTACGGCACTTCTAGTAACGAGTACACCCCATAAGAACAGTGTTCACACAGCAGCAGAAAAGTTATTGAGTCTGAAAACCAAAAGTAAAAGCAGACGAGGAGAAATCTTAACGTCGACTTCTGTACCGCTATCGCTTCACAACCTGCAGCCTCAGTTTCAACCAAAAAAAGTGCACCGAAACAAACAAAAAATAAAAATTTCTGCGAGTCTTCTAGCGGCAGTGGAAGTGATGATGAAGACAATAATGATGATGATATAATATTCCCGTTATGTGGGAAAAATTTTAAATTCATAAACAAGGAAGAAAGGAATCAAATGCACGGAATGCTGTCATTGGTCCCACGAAATGTGCTCATCTTGTGAACACAAAAAATTTATTTGTGACGTGTCTGAATGAGTGAAACACAAAATTGAAAGATTTTAGTTGTATTGGACGTAATGAACTATTAAATGTTAGGTTAAAAAGTTAAACTGTAATTTTTTTTGGAAGTGCTAAGAACCTTAAGAAAATATCACATGAAGGCGTTTTTAATTTACAAAATGTAATTTAAATAATTTTCTGAATGCTCTCTTACATACTTTCTATAATTATTAGTCATTAATAAACATTCTTGGTGTTCTATGTTTTTTATTTCATTGTACTGTTGAAATAATTGTCATTCAATATGTTAAAGAGTATAGGGGACGATATTTAGACCGCTTCATTGAAATGTAAAAAATTGCATAATTTCATTCTTCATGTTTTATATTCAATTTGATTCCAAATTTATGAATTTAGAATTCTGTGTCTTGTAGTTACATGTTGAAAGTTCATAACTAGATTAGTTTCAAGTTTTCAACTTTAATGGTATATGAATGGCGAGACAAAACTAAATGGGGGACGATAAATGGGCACCCTACCTTATATACTTCTACTTCTAAGTGTAAAC
Organism: Periplaneta americana; assembly: GCF_040183065.1. Classification (NCBI taxonomy): domain Eukaryota; kingdom Metazoa; phylum Arthropoda; class Insecta; order Blattodea; family Blattidae; genus Periplaneta; species Periplaneta americana. The sequence goes on from NC_091130.1 coordinate 16,057,100, forward strand.
TAACAAAATCGTAGTCTGCCTTGTTTGAGACTTCATTAGTTCAGCATAAGGATTTGTACGGTTTAAAATGACAGAATTTGTGCAAATTCGCTCTAGAAAATCATACAAGGAAAGGCGAGAACAATCAGAAAGCGATTGTAAGAAGTTATATAGATTTTACAAATAAAAAATGTTACATGATCAATTTCTGTAACGGATTACTCAAGTGTTGATTTTGAGATAACTAGAACCTGTTAGTTGATATAGTTGTTTTTGTTATTTAGAAATATATATTTTTAGCAAAATGATTTTGTGATGTACTTATAATATATTTAATTTACGTAAAAATATTCCGTGTACGTACAATATTTTAGGTTACATGTAAATTTAATGAATAACATTTTGGACCTGTCTCATTTTGACTTTACTTTACGTTTCATGTTATTTCTTTTCTTCATAATTTGCTTTTCGTCAAATTCTTTGTCCTACTGTAAACTTCCACCTCAATTTTCATAGCCTAAATGGCTTTTTCTTTATCACTTCTTGCGTCAGGAATTCTTTAATAATGCTGAGTATTTTATTAGTAGATTAACAAAGAGCAGTTGTTCTCATTCTATCTCTTCTACACTTCTCACTTCGTCGTAATTGTTCATTTTCTTGTTAAACTAACCAAAATTTGAGGAAAACAATCAATTTTCCCACCAGGAATCTAACAGAAATGCATGCAAGGCGAAAACTAACGAGTCTTCACGGATAAACCCGAAGCAGGACCTACTATTGATAATCAATAAAATCGAATATTCTTGGTAGTTTATACTACCGTCGCGTAGTAAATACTACGTAATAGTAGGATCAGGTTTATGCATACAAAACGAAGTATATACTTCTACTTCAAATATCTTCTACAGTCAAAGCAAAAGGTAATACTACAACTTCATGCATATCACCAGAGCCTTCTTTAGTTACAAGCCGGGGCATGGGTAGGTTTGGCAACGCAGAGTGGAGGCGGGAGATTTTAGAGTGATATTGTGTTTGCTCATTGCTTTAGTTATACGTAACGCGTATTTTTCATGCACAAAGGTAAGATCAAGATTCAGAGTAGTGAAGTAAATTATTACGGGTTCGAAAATAGTGTTTTATTGCAATCAATTAGCTATACTTCAGAATACAGCGTGAGTAGGCTACTTACATACAAAGGCTGCCACTTAAAATAATTACAAAAAAAAAAACATGTTTTTGATAGTACGAAGATAAATAAATAAATAAAAAAGATATTCCTTGCACCGAAAATAATAAAATCAATAATGCAATAAAGACGTAAGTTCCTACGCAGTATTCTTAAGTTCCTTTCAGTTAACAAATTTGTGGCTAGCAAATTGACAATGTTTTGCGACTTAATAGTGTTTCATCTGTGAAAGGTTTAGGATATATTTTAATATTATCTTATGCGATTATCTATCGTGTTTTTCTACAAATATTTCAGGTGCCTAGAAAGTGCTGTGTGCCTATGTGTCGTAGCAACTACACTTATAATTAAAAAAAAATAAAAACATACTTGTTATTTTATTGATGGTACAAGGGAAAATAAATAAATGCTTAAAGAAATGTTACTTGTACCAAAAATAAATAAAATAACGACGTACTTTCGCAATACCCTATTCCAATCAATTAGCCATTATGTGGCTAGTAAATTGACAATGATTTTGCCGCTTAATGTTGTTTCACCTCTGACATGAAAGGTGTAGGATATCACATGCATTTTAATTTCATGTGATTATGTCGTGCTTTTCTATAAATATTTCAGATGTCCAGGAAGCCAGTTTTAGTTTGAACCTGGCCAGTCACCATAACAATGCTGTTATCCTAAATTATTTGTTATAAACTTTTAAAAATATAATTTTAAATGAATATAAATACAGAAAACAAGCTAAGAATGTGAATTATGCAAATAGGCCTAAAATAAAATGTAAACAGAAGAAACTATTGACATTTCTATTATAATAAAAGTATGAGGATGTAAATATAGTTAAGCCAAGTAAAACAATCTATGAAAAAATGAAAACACATCCCTTCAACATAATACGTAACAAAACGCAACATTATCTATTAAGTACATGTATGTATCAATTAGCGTAAACTCAGTGGACTTTAAATCCTGTAAATACCAAGTGGGTGAATGTAGAGTATCCAACGCCCACTGAACGAATATTTCACTTTTATCACTGCCAATGTTGCGCTATAATCGTATATGCAAGGTAGGCTATAACAAAAACCTAAACTAACCAAACCTAACCTGTCAAAGAAGCAACAAGTTATACTAAATATGTGTAAAATTGGCCTATGTCTCTATAGTGGGCGGGACATAAGTAACAATGACCAAACCAACAAAGTGATTATATGCATCTACAAATTATAGGTAGTTCTGACGTATAGCAGGCATTCCGAATCTTCAACAAAACTGCAACATTTATGGGATCACAAAACAGCTGTTTACAATGACTTTGAAAACCAACGGCGTAACTTTATTGATATAGCAGGCGAGACCCAACAATTTGACTAGAATTCTGATACACACAAATCACAAATAAGAATATAAAAATGTGGTTATACAATATTTAATAGAATAGTCAATTATTTTGTCATCCATAACCGTAAAAATTCCGAAAGACTGCAACCATTTTATTTTCATTTATTGTCTTGTTTTTTATCACCAACACGCATTTAGTTTATAATACATCAACCATTAACGTTTGGTACGACCGGAAACATAATTCCATCGACACATACTTATATTGTAACATTAATTTACATTGGAAATCGGCATTAGCACAAACACGTATACTGTACGGTCAGCCTCCGGGTGACAGATAATTACAGTGTTGCCGACGTATGGCCCCGGCTTGTAACTAAAGAAGGCTCTGAAAAAATCCCATTATTGTGTTACGAGGACTTACTTAGGAAACAATTGAAAAGAGATACACAGAAGGCATTGCATATAATCTATATTATTGCTCTGTTATCATTACATCATTCAGCTTGTTTGTGTGTCTTCTATAAACTATAAATACAATAATATGTAAATAAATATACTTATGCAATATATAATATATATTTATATATTATTTTATTACAATTTTGAGTTGTTACAATACGGTAATATGATAGCTACATTTTTAAATATATTATGAAACGTAACTGGCCGTATATATCGATTGTAACAATTACAGCATCCATGGATAATAAGGAAGGCTGTGGAATACCATACAGTATATACTGCAGTTTCACTATTTTAGTGTAGTATTCTTATTAATGCTAGCTAGCGAGTACAAATTAAAATTATAAAACAAAAATGTTTCTAGCCACTACCGTAAGAGCCAGGCTCGTGTACGGTGTGGTCTTAGCCAATAATATAACATAAAATTTTCAAGGACAGTTTACTAAATACAGTAATTAACTTAATTCAAACCAATAAATAATACACAAGAGCAAGCAAAAAAAAAAGATAAAGATAAAGAAAGAGAGAAAAAGTGAGAAAGAACACATTTAATATAAATTGAATCGGACAGAAGCCAGTGATATTCAATAAGAACATAAATATAGTCGACAGAAATAGAAGGTAAAAAAATTGTATTAGGCCTACATACTTCTTAATTTAAAATTAGGAATCCGTCCCTGAGCATAAGTTCTACTCTTTCAGGGGTAAGCTAAATTTTTTTTGTGTATACTATATTTTATGTTACAAGTATTAGCAAAAATAAATAAATGAATAAATAAATAAATACACAAACAAAACCAATAAACAAACGAATGAATAAACGAATAAATAATTAAATAAATAAACAAACAAATAAACAAACAAACCAATAAACAAACAAATGAACAAACAAACCAATAAACAAACGAATAAACGAATAAATAAATAAGTAAATAAATAAATATAATGAATAAATAAATAAACAAATAAACAAACAAACCAATAAACAAGCGAATACACAAATAAATAAATAAATAAACAACAAACCAACCCAATAAACAGAAGCATAAATGAATAAATAAATAAATAAACAAACGAATAAATAAATAAATAAGTAAAGTAAATAAATAAATATAATAAATAAATATAATAAATAAATAAATAAACAAATAAACAAACAAACCAATAAACAAACGAATAAACGAATAAATAAATAATTAAATAAATAAACAAACAAACCAATAAACAAATGAATAAACAAATAAACAAACGAATAAACGAATAAATAAATAAATAAATAAATAAACAAAGAAATCAATAAACAAACGAATACACAAACAAATAAAGGAATACATAAATAAATAAATAAACAACAAACCAACCCAATAAACAGACGAATAAATGAATAAATATATAAATAAATAAGTAAAGTAAATAAATAAATATAATGAATAAATAAATAAACAAATAAACCAATAAACAAGCGAATACACAAACAAATAAAGGAATAAATAAATAAATAAATAAATAAATAAATAAATAAATAAATAAATAAATAAATAAGCAACAAACCAACCCAATAAACAGACGAATAAATGAATAAATAAATAAATAAATAAACGAGTAAATAAATAAACAAATAAAGAAACAAACCAATAAACAAACGAATACACAAACGAATAAATAAATAAATAAATAAATAAATGAGTAAATAAATAAAAAATAAACAAACAAACCAATAAACAAACGAATAAACAAGCAAATAAACGAATAAATAAAAATAATAAATACTAAATAAATAAATAAATATAAAATAAATATATATATATATATATATATATATATAAAGTAACGGAGCAAAATTAATCCAAACAAATGAACCAAGAAACCAGCCAAATCATGAAAGTCAACAAATCAAGGAAAATAAGGAATCAACCAACAAGGAAACAGAAAATAAAACATAGTAATGAACAGTCTTTAATGTCTTACTCTCATTATTTTCTTCCATTCTATGTTTGACAGCCTATTCCATAATAACAAAATACATACCCACACTGTGGGGCCATATCAAGTCATGCACTATAGGCCTACCGTGACAGAGGTAAGGATTTCAATAAATTCTGAACCCCAGACGTCGTTGAAATGAAAGGAAGTCCCGCAGACGCCGTGTTGAGGGATTTGCACGGAAGACAAAGCAGTGCAAGCAACATGCAGCGTACTCCTGTTATTACGGCGCCGCGCTCTGAGGATCCAGGCTCTTTGTACTCCATAAAATGCATGTAAAACCACATTATCAGCCCTTACAGCAACGAGCAAGTCTTCCGCTCAAATTTCGAATACGAAAGGTACGGCTGCGGGGATCTGAATGATGGATGTTTGGTTTCATGTCGTAACAGACGGGCTCAACTTCTGAGCTACAAGTGGCTGATATGCTAAGGGAAAAGATTTTCCTGGAAGAGCTGTGACGTGTAATAGAATGTTACAAGTTTGGTAATTGCGGTGTCATAGAAACGAGGGAGCATTAGGAAAAACAAAATGCAGTCTAGTTTTTATATTTTCGAGATAGTCTACTGTTACGAAGCTCTGAGCTGTAATGTAATACAGCTTATATTAAATTTTTCAAGATCCTAATTTTTTCGTATTTTTCTATTGTAAATATAAAGTTCACAATCGAATGTTGCAATTAAAGTATAAAAGGTTAACTTGTTTATTTAATAACACAAGCCTGCGATGAAAAATAGTACATTATGCAACGAGCCTATAATGGTAGTAATTAAGACGCAAGTATGATTGTTTATGAAACGAGCGCAAGCGAGTTTCGTAATTTTCATACGAGCGTCTTAATTACCATTATAGGCAAGTTTCATACGACTTTTTATGCTCGACCATATTTCTAACTTGAAAGTATTGAAAATGAGGTCTTTTTATGGCTAACTGCGAACTGACCTGAATTGTGAGATGTGCGCAGAAGCGAAAGTATTGATTTTTTCCGAGGCCGAATGTCATTGACCTTGGCACAGAATAAGAATGAACATTAGTCTGATATAGCCTGGAAATTGATTTAGAATTGAAAAACGAGATGACAAATTGAATTTTTTTGAATATTATTTACAATTAACGCTAATTATTATAGTAACAGAACATAACCTTCTGCGACAGTATTGAATTTCCAGCCTCCGTGACTTTTCGCTAATTGTCTGTCGATTGCATATCCGAGAATAATCGATATAAAGGTACAAAGCTGACTTGTGATTGGCTGAAGACCTGTACTTTAATGAGTAGGTGTACTTTAATGACATGCATTAAAGGACTGCTACCAGGTGTATAATTACTACATTTCGGCATGGTCGAGCATAAAAGTTCTTAAAAAACCTTTGTTTAGTCAACTGTTAGAAGACATATCTGAAACCTACAAGTGATACCAACATGACTCCATTTATGAGGCAATTAGGCCAGGAGATAATAATAATAATAATAATAATAATAATAATAATAATAATAATGATGATTATTCATTTTAGCTGGCAGAGTTAAGGCCATAAGGCCTTCTCTTCCACTCAACCAGCAAAAAGTATACATATATGTATGAATTTACTAAGAATTCAACAATTTTAGTTAGATAAGAGCTGCATGTATATAAGAGTTATTTATCAATTAAACAAAAAATACTATGAACTATTAATTAAACATAGAAATACAAACTATGTAGCAGAATTAAGCTAAAATGCATAGAATATTAATATATTTCAAATAATGTTAGATAATATAAAGAGATTATTATGAGACAATTTTGAAAATACAGCACTATCAGGATGCATGTCTAAAGGAAGGAGCAACAATGTACACAGTGATAGTTTAAGTCAGTATGATTGGAATGAAATGCTAAGAAGGTTATCTTTTATGCTGTTTTTAAAAGTGTTTATTGTCTTGCAGCTCCTAATACTTTGTGACAGGGAATTCCATTGTCGCGAGGTGGATACTGTAAAAGATGATGAATAACGAGATGTTCTATGAAGAGGTATACTTAACGCGTCACAGATAAGTGATCTGGTATTTACGTCGTGGTTAGAGTATAGATAAGAGAAACGAGATGAAAAGTAATTTGGTGTTGAAGTGTGCAGAATTCGAAAGAGTAAAGACAAAGAGTGTGAAGTTCTACGTTCTTTAAGTCGGAGCCACGAGAGACTTGCGAAGGACGGTGATATGTGATCATATCGTCGGATGTTGCACACGTATCTGACGCACATATTCTGAGCTCCCTTTAACTTGACTGACAGTTCAGAACTTAGGTCACTTAACAAAACGTCACAATAATCGAAGTGCGGCATTACTAGGGTTTGTACTAGGGTAAGTTTTAGTTGCTGGGGAAGAAGTTTCTTAAGCGACTCAAACAGTGAATGGAGGAAGAGATTTTTTTTATCGTTTCTTTAACTTGAAAATTCCAATTTAGATTATTATCGAAAAAGAAGCCAAGATTTTTTACGACAGATGAATAAGGGATTAGCGTGTTGTTAAGTGTAACAACTGAAATATTACTGTTAAGCGAGTTAACTAAACGCTTATGACCAACAATTATGGCTTGAGTCTTACTTGGATTAAGTGCGAGTCCGAAATTGCTCGCCCAAGTGGAGACATTGGCTAGGTCACAATTCAATTTGTCAATTGATTCACTGATCGTATTGGGTCTGAAATGTATGTAAAGTTGTAGGTCGTCGGCATAGAGGTGATATGGGGTAGGATGGCCAATTTATTTCCCTCTGCATTGCATACATCGCCGATTAGCTACATATTCCATTAATCTGAATCAGTAAAGTAATTCTTCACGTCTTGGGTTTCTGCCATCATGGAGAATTGCTCCGAATCAACAGACATAATACGGTTCGTTCTCTCATCGCATCTTCAATCCGTCAGAATGCTTCCTATGAGGTTTATGAGGAGGTTGGTTGCGTCTCTTCTGATGGCTCTACTAGACGGGCTGATATCATCATAATTGATCGGCAGAAGGATAAGGGTGTCATTCTTGATCCCACAATCCGTTTTGAGATGCATGAGCAACAGCCACAAGAGGTGTGTCGTGAAAAACAAGTCATAATGAGCCTTGTTGTCAGCATCTCGGAGCATAATACCACATCACACATTGGACAGTTTTTGGACTCATGTTCGTTGCCCGTGGCACGATCCCACGAGAAACTTGAAATCAACTTAAACAATTTAAAATTTCAGATGCAACGATTGATGCCATAGGATCTCATGTGTTAAAATCATCCTTAGCTATAATTAGTAATCATTTGTACCCAAGAAACTTTATTGTAAATGATTTCCTATGTTTTCTCATCATTTATCTTCATGTTTTTCTTTCTTTCAAATTGTCACATACATAATTGTTTTTAATCATTATTCATTGTGAATTGATTAGTAGGCCGATCTATTGAACCTTTAATTAGGGTGGCTTTTGTTGATACAAAATTATTATACTGTCTATATATTGTAAAATTCCATATTAATTACGTGCAAAAGAAAAAGAGTTGGATTGCAAAATGTAATCCAAGCGAATACTGGTGTCACAAATTATGGCTCGAGTACTGAAGGGCTAAATAAAGTAGATTTTCATTATTTATGATAGAATATATAACAAATTCTTGAAAATAAATAATAGGCTATATTATCTATTAACTTTTAAACATCAGGTACAGAAAGAAATGTAACTTATTTCGGACGGAAATCACGACATTCAAAACGCCATAAAGCGGGACATATTAAAGACTATTTGGAAACATTGGAAGTTAGTATCTTGACAGACGACCAAAAGGTTTACTAGGCAATTAATCCTATAATATTTGTTATGTATATGTAACATTTGTATTCAAATGATTTTGTATTATTGGAGGCTAGTCTCGTCATGTTTCATGTGAAATCCAGACAAAGCAAATATCTCTTTTGGTGTATTACTTGAAACAAATTGCATAACTAAAGTTATGTGTCACGCCATATGACTGGTTGGTTGGTTAGTATCTCGTCCCTATATAATGTAAAATTACATATTCATACGTGAAAAACATTAATTGAATCACTTACTTACTTACTCACTGGCTTTTAAGGAACCCGGAGGTTCATTGCCGTCCTCACATAAGCCCGCCATTGGTCCCTATCCTGAGTAAGATTAATCCAGTCTCTACCATCATATCCCACTTCCCTCAAATCCATTTTAATATTATCTTCTCATCTACGTCTCGGCCTCCCCAAAGGTCTTTTTCCCGCCGACCTCCCAACTAACACTCTATGTGAACTTCTAGATTCGCCCATACGTGCTACATGCCCTACCCATCTCAAACGTCTGGATTTAATGTTCCCAATTATGTCAAGTGAAGAATACAATGCGTGCAGCTCTGCGTTGTGTAACTTTCTCCATTCTCCTGTAACTTCATCCCTCTTAGCCCCAAATATTTTCTAAGAACCTTACTCTCCAACACCCTTAATCTCTGTTCCTCTCTCAAAGTGAGAGTCTAAGTTTCACAACCATACAGAACAACCAACTGTTTTACAAATTCTAACTTTCAGATTTTTGACAACAGACGAGATGACAAAAGCTTCTCAACCGAATAATAATAGGCATTTCCCATATTTATTTGCGTTTAATTTCCTCCCGAGTGTCATTTATATTTGTTACTGTTGCTCCAAGATATTTGAATTTTTCTAACTCTTCGAAGGATAAATCTCCAATTTTTATAGTTCCATTTCGTACGATATTCTGGTCACGAGACATAATCATATACTTAGTCTTTTCGGGATTTACTTCCAACCCTATCGCTTTACTTGCTTCAAGTAGAATTTCCGTCTGGATTTAATGTTCCCAATTATGTCAAGTGAAGAACACAATGCGTGCAGCTCTGCGTTGTGTAACTTTCTCCATTCTCCTGTAACTTCATCCCTCTCAGCCCCAAATATTTTCTAAGAACCTTATTCTCCAACACCCTTAATCTCTGTTCCTCTCTCAAAGTGAGAGTCTAAGTTTCACAACCATACAGAAGAACCGGTAATATAACTGTTTTATAAATTCTAACTTTCAGATTTTTTGACAACAGACGAGATGACAAAAGCTTCTGAACCGAATAATAACAGGCATTTCCCATATTTATTCTGCGTTTAATTTCCTCCCGAGTGTCATTTATATTTGTTACTGTTGCTCCAAGATATTTGAATTTTTCTAACTCTTCGAAGGATAAATCTCCAATTTTTATAGTTCCATTTCGTACGATATTCTGGTCACGAGACATAATCATACACTTAGTCTTTTCGGGATTTACTTCCAACCCTATCGCTTTACTTGCTTCAAGTAAAATTTCCATGTTTTCCCTAATTGTTTGTGGATTTTCTCCTAACATATTCACATCATCCGCATAGACAAGAAGCTGATGTAACCCGTTCAATTCCAAACCAAATTGATTATTGAAGAAAAAGATGATGGATTACAAATGTAATCCACGCGAGTACTGGTGTCACAAGTTATGACACGAGTACTGAAGGGTTACTTTCGGTAGAGTATGTAACAAATTTTTGAAAATAAATCACATAAGAGCTACTAAGTTTTAAACATCAGGCACAGAAAGGTATACAACTTTATTTGAACGAAAATCGCAACATTCCAAACACCATAAAACGAGACCTATTAAAGACTATTTGGAAACACTGGAAGTTAGTCTCTCGCCCGGCATATACAATGAAAGAACCAAACCATGAAGAAGATGAAGAAACTCCACTTGGTTTCCTCCAGGATTTGAAATGAGAACTTCCTTAGTGCAATGCCGACACGCCTGATAAGACATCCCGGGTATAAATTACATCTTAAATAACACACGAAGTAAGTAGATTACTAGACTAAAAACTTGCAAACACTGTGGCTTGTGTGCAGAGAACGGTCTTGTATTGTTGTAGGTTTGAAATATCGTGCACGTTATGAATGCTATGATGCTGTATTACGGATTCAAAATTAATAACGGTTGCAAGAACGGATGATATCGTTTGGCAACTGTCCCAACAATACACAGAGCAATGTCCAAGTGACCTAGTAAGCAGCAACTACGAGATCAACACTGCAGAAGTGAAGCATTATGTTCAGGAACAAAATCAGTGTTGTCAGACTTTTTGAATCTAGATTTCCTCCGAAGTGTAAAAAAGTCTTGTCCTGACCTTTGTTTTGAGATATAAAAATCAATTCGTGTTCAAGAAACAATGCAACAATCTATATACTAATAATAAATCTGTAGCCGAAATTTTTCTGGTAATTTTCGATTTTCTGAAAATAATTGGTCCTAACATATATAATTATCCACCCTGAAACCGAAAATCGCTTTTTTGAAATTTTTGTTTGCACGTCTGTCTGTCTGTCTGTATGTTTGTTACCTTTTCACGCGATAATGGCTGAACCGATTTCGATGAAAATTGGAATATAAATTAAGTTCGTTGTAACTTAGATTTTAGGCTATATGGCATTCAAAATACATTATTTGAAAGGGGGGGGTTTATAAGGGGGCCTGAATTAAATAAATCGAAATATCTCGCTTATTATTGATTTTTGTGAAAAATGTTACATAACAAAAGTTTCTTTAAAAATGATTTGCGATAAGTTTTATTCCTTAAAAAATTTTGATGGGACTGATATTTAATGAGATAAATGAGTTTTAAAATTAAAATAACTGCCATCTAAGGCCGTATAATAAAATTAAAAAAAATGACTTCTTCTATAAGGGGCCTTGGACAGCAACAATCGAAAGCTATGAAAGATAGCCTACAAAGAATGTTTCTGTGTTTGTATGAAGTAATATCGGAAGCTAAATTAACCGATTTGTATAATTAATTATTATTTCACCATTGGAAAGTGTAGTTTCTCTAGATGGACATAATGCTATAATGTTATTACAGTAACTTCTGATATAATATAATATAATATAATATGTAATATTATATAATATAATTTAAGTTATTTGAAGGCTTCAGAAACATAGTGGCCCAAGCGCCATTTACTGAATACGTAGAAAAGAAGGGTTAAAATTAAGTTATTACCATAATTCAGTGGAAACCTATAACAAGTAAAATAAAATATACACATTAAATCTAAATGATGTCAATCTTCATTAAACTATGGTTGCATGTAATAAAAATTAAGAAACATGTTAAAGGAATTGTCATTGCACCAAATTAGTGTCTCTGGACCAAAATGATCGCATTTTAATTATTTGGATGCAATTTAAATTAAGTAACATATTAAACGATTTATCCTTCTATCAAACACGAATGTTCCCTGGATCAAATGTCCTATTTTAATTATGCAATTACTTTATAATTATTTCTAACGGGTGCAGCGGAGCGCACGGGTACGGCTAGTAAATAAATAAACAGACATTCATATTGCAACTTTTATTCTCGTTACCCACCACGCACCAGATAACAATGCGACTTTTATTTTTAATAATTCACCCTACAACAATGTGTATTCCACTCAATACAGCAACACAAAAGTCGTTATTGCATCCACACGACGTATATTACAGTGAAACTTCCCAATAGCGGTTACCGCCGGGGAAAAATTAAATGTCCGTTATTGAGAAGTGTCCGCTATTTAGAAAATCGTTAGTATGTATACAGTACATTAAAATTTCTCATACATATTCAACACTATATTTTACAGTACAGTAGACAGTGAGATTGTGAGATGTTTTTACAGTATTTATCCAGAGAGAAATCGTACCAGTAAATGTTTTGTACATGAAATAAACATCAGTCACTATACCACCTCATCTTACACAAAGAAATCTAGAATTGCATTGTATGATTTTAAAATAACATCCTTGTTTTTCAAAATTCATTAATCTGAGTTTTTCCCACATTAAACTTTGTGGACAGCTCACGAACACTTAATTTCTCCTTCTCACTATGCTTTACAATATCCACTTTCTCTTTTAGTGACAAACGTTTACGTTTTTGTGACATTTCTAATGTGACTGTACTTCCGAATACTCAACTTGACAAACTAAGAAAGCACGGACTGCTCACGTACAGTATCACAACTAACAACTGTGATGCTTACCTTCAATAAAGTACAAGAACGTTCAAATGCACGATAATGATTGTTGCAAAGAATTCCGTTAGAATTCCGTTTAATTTACAACCATCTTTTTCTTTTTTTTCTTTCACGCTGTCTAGAGATGAGCTTAAACGATATTTTCAAGTATCTGTGACAACTGTGACTGTGACAATTAAATATCTGTGACTTTTATCGGTGATTTTGTCACACCGATATTTTATATCGATACGTAGCATGAATTACAGCGATATTTTGTCACACCGATATTTTATATCGATACGTAGCATGAATTACACCGATATTTTGTCACACCGATAAAAATTAGCAGGAAATATTGAAGGCAGTGAAATATAAATACGATTTCTCTATACACACCACTCATCAGTGATTTATATGGGAAGATCCAACAAATAAATTATGTACATGTACCATTAACAAATAAATACTTACCTAACTGAATAGTAACATGTCAAAAGTTAACCTCATGTACCAAGAGGTTATATTATAGATATTGAACCAGTTGATCATTTTTAAATGTAGTTGGGTATGGAGAAATTGAGGTTATATGATTATCCTAATTGTTTTAAAAATTGATCCTTTTTATTGTATATAATATAATGGATAAATTATTTTAAGTCGTGCATTAACATTATAATATTGAGTCATAGAATAAAAATTAATGAAACATAAGTATTCGGAAAAATATTGGAAAATAATTACAAAACAAAACAGTTGTTCAGACAGGATTTTACACAAGATTAAGTACTGGTAACCAATGGTGTTATTATTTAAATCGTGTAATAACTACATCATTTATAATAAGATGGAGAAACTACCGCCCGATTGCTGTTATTGTATCATGCGCACGCGCAAACCTACGACGTAGAGGAGAAAATATCAGTCACAGAGTACTGAATACGGAGCAGATTTCGATAGCGATATTTTGTCACAGATATTTCGCGTCATCAGTCACAGGTTTATCTGTGATAAAAAATACCTGTGACAAAATATCGGTTTGTGAAATATCGGCCATCTCTAACGCTGTCCGTTATTTGTTGTTGTGAGATAAATTTCAGTGTCCGCGTCCTTTATTGAGAATGTCCGCTATTTGGAAGAATTTTATCATAAGGGCCAATGTTATTTTGCAGGGGAATTTTAAAATATCCGCTATTGAGAGGAGTCCGCTATTGGGAAGTGTCCGTTAAGGGAAGTTTCACTGTATAGAGAAGAACAACACTGTACTCCTAAGTTCCATTAAGGTTCACAATGCACTATGTGTCAGTTCTCAGTTCACAGTTCGCTTGTCTTGGCTAGTTCTTCTAGCTCACTTAGTTCCCTGTTCAAGTTCACTGCATGTCGAACTCAGGTCTTCCGAACTGCGTCGCACTCGCCTAGTGGGCACTGTCACAGTTACGGACTCACTCAAGTTCACTGCACGTCGAACTCAGATCCCCCTTGCTCGCATACGTCCAAGGCAAGACTTGAAGACTTATTGACTCTCTGTCGGCTACTCACGGTGTTATTTATTACACCATATGTTCTGAAATCTTCGATTCGCGTGGCTTTTGGAATCTTCGAGAGAAATACGCTTCTAGATGTTTCCCTTGCCCTCTCCGCTCCGCGCCTTCACCATAGTTCTCCTCCCCTCGCTCCGTACCGCGCTACAGCTCCTACTGAAGCTCGAGTTTCCGTTTCCCAGTGCCTTCCTTCTCGGTAGATGAGCGCGCAACTCCCTGACGCGACCAGAACATTCCAGCATGGCGTCACAATATTTACATCCTCTGACTGAAATTCTGGCTGATATGTACATCTATTATCAGGCAGTACATCTCACTTGACGATATGTGTCAGAGGAAGAACAATTATTGTTTGTATGCATCTGAAGTCGATTAGTATAACGTGTAGCTAGTCGACGATGTATGCAATGGAGGTGGAAAGGAACTGGCCACCCTACCCCATTGTCTCCTGGCCTAGCTGCCTCATAAGTGGTGCCTTCTTGGTATCACTTGTAAGGTTCAGACCTGGCTTTGGACAGTTAACTAAACAATAAATTCATATTTAGTTTTTCTAAATAATTGATTAAATGGCGATCTTACTCGTGTTAATTATGTAAGAATGTGCGGCTTACAGCTGTTTCGGTGCTATTCGACACCATTCTCAGAGCCTACTAGATCTCGGCGCTATCTCAACTTCGCTGCCTGTTGTGTGGGTGTGTTCGTGTGATGAAGAGTTGTGTCAAATAGTGTGTGTGTTCTGAAATTGCATTGATACCCAAACATAATAGACAACATCATAAGGAAGACAAAACAAAAACTCAACAAACACAAAAACACACAAAACACAACACAAACACAAGAGCACAAGAAATACATCACATTAACATAAGAAAACAAAAACACACACAAGATCGCATCCTCATTCAGAAAACAGAAATACAACATAGCATACAGAACAGAAAACACACTACAAAGACATCTCAACACATAAACAACACAAACAAATAAATACAACCACACAGGCGTACACAAACTCACATGCAAAAGTTGTGACAACTTCTACATTGGACAGACAGGCAGATCATTCCAAACTCGACACAAAGAACACATTAAAGCAATAACCAGAGGACACAATACATCTACATATGCCCAACACATAACTAATACTAACCACACATACAATAACATAAATACAGACATGGAAATCCTACACATACAACCCAAAAACCAAAAAATCAACACAGTAGAACAATATGAAATATACAGACACACTAAAACACACCCCAGTCAAATTCTCAACACACAGATCAATTTCAGAACACACACACTATTTGACACAACTCTTCATCACACGAACGCACCCACACAACAGGCAGCGAAGTTGAGATAGCGCCGACATCTAGTAGGCTCTGAGGATGGTGTCGAATAGCACCGAAACAGCTGTAAGCTGCACATGCTTACATAATTAACACGAGTAAGATCGCCATTTAATCAATTATTTATATTCAAGTGTTAAAAGTAGTGTACGAAAGATTCAACATGAATTAGTTTTTCTCTTATTATCTTACAGTGGAAACATAATAGACGTTAACAGACAGCATTCTTTTATAAAGTTTCCATTTTACGTTGTGGATGAAACGTCTTACAAGCATTATAAGACCACCTTAAGTATTATTTTGATTTCCCTCTCTCACAGTGAATATATCGAGAGTATCATGCCAGAAACGCGTATCAACAAAACAACACCTTTACCTTAGAGTAATTTAAGTAATATATTATTATACATAAAGGTCACAAAGTGGGCGTACCCCCCATGTATTACCACACTACGATGGGTAGGGTTGATTGATTGATATGGACATGTACCTGATAGTTTAACGATCCAAGACATCGGCATGAAGATCTTCATTTTCACAGCACAGCTGAATTCTACGCCATGTCCTGGCAGATGTTTTGCGGAGATAATCAAGGGTCGCTTCGTTGAAGACATCTTCCACAGCTGCTCGTAATTGTGCCGGTGTGTTACAGCGGTGATTTCGCACTTTGTCCTTGTTGAACCCCCCAGAGAGCATAATCAGGTGTTGTGAGGTCGGGACTTCGTGGAGGCCAGCCATAAGGAGCTTAATCATCTGCAGATCCTCTTCCAATCCACCGGGTGGGAAAGGTCGTATTCAGGTATCGGCGCACTTGCAATGGGAAGTGTGCTGGCGCTCCATCCTGTTGCAGGACCACAGTGTCTTAAAATATTTTCTATTTAAATATTTCAATAACGCTGCATCTGTTGATACACCCTTCTGGTATGATGCCATCGATATTCAATGTTGGATTATTCACAAAAGTTTTTCTTTCGCTCAACCTGTGTTTTTGATTTTGAATGATTTCAATTATAAAAAAACATAAACAATTGCTTAGATTGAATTATGATGAAAATTCAAGTGTAATGTGACCCTTAATTTAAGACATTAGTAAAATGACCTGCTTCTAACAATAAGAGTGAATACGATATCCATTCTTGAATACATACAGAATGTATTGATTAGTGTTACCAATTCAGCAGTTTTCGCGTTAGATCTAGCGTTTTTCATTGTTAGTTTAGCGGGTAAAATTTATTAAATTTGTATTGCTGATATAGGGATTTGGCAGATGTTTTAACACTCACAGCGATAAAATAATCTTATTTTGTATTGACAACATAGGAATTTAGTGGTTTTTGCACTTATCTTAGCTGGATTTTAAGAATCGAGTTGGCAACACTGGTCTTCATAGATGATTCAATATTATAATGCAGAATCGCTCCATATAAACGGCCAAACATGAAAATTATTAATATAAAGAGTATATTATGCATAAATTAAAAAAGTCTAGAAGTGAAAATTTATACTTGTGGTATACTAACATCAAAATTGACAAAATTATAAGAGAAGTAAGTAATATATGTAATACTAAAAATCTCGAATTTGACTTTTCATCGTAAGCTTATAGAACTCGCGTCATCTTGCCCCGCACTTGAAATTCCCCTTTTTGGGGGATTTGTCCTGCCTTCTGATAACACTGCAGTATAAAACAGTGCAGAAGACGCTAAATTGATATACTGTCAACGTAGAATGAAATTTTTTGCCGCTGTAAGTGTTAAAAAAATCTTCATATCAGCAGTTCAAATTCGTTAAATTTTACCCGCAAAACTAAAACGGATAATCTCTAAATCTAGCGAGTAAACCGCTGAATTGGCAACACTGAATAACATTTATAATCGATGTTTAATTTTTTCGGTTTCTGTTTAGTCAACTGTCCAACGAAAAGTCGGAACCTCAAGAGTGATACCAATAAGGCATCACTCATGAGGCAGCTAAGCCAGCAGGTAATGGGTTAGGGTGGCCAGTTCCTTTTCCCCTCCATTGCATAAATCGCTGACTAATAACCTATTACACTAGTCAGATTTTAGATGTAGGTATACAAGCACTTGTTCTTCCTCTGATACATATCGTCAAGTGAGATGTACTGCCTGTTAAACAGGTTTCGGTCCTGGGCACAGAAACGCATGAAGTTCAGAACGCAGGGAGGATAGTGTTGTGTTGGTCGAATGAACTGGGAGAAGGAGCGCGCCGTTACTTCGTGTCTCAACATGTAAACAATCCGTCACAGTACGGCACAAAATATATTTCATCCTGTACAGATGCAGTATATACAGTACAATCCTATGTAGACAATAAATGTCGATGGTTATTTTTGGTATAGTTGCATTATATATATAAAATGCCATATTTATTTGAGATTATTTGGAAACAATATTATATATTTTTTTAAATTTATTCAACTGTTAAGTTACTGAGTATTAAATGTTGTTTTATTATTATTATTATTATTATTATTATTATTATTATTATTATTTTATTTGTCCGTCATTTATTAGTACGAATAATTGAATATTGCGCTCGTAATAATGAACAATGACATCATGTTTATTTATGTAATATAAAGCCATAATTTATAGGGTAAAGGTTGGTAGTAATGTGATATGAATAATATCACAGTCTAGTATATACATACAGTCACGAAGCTCAATACGTAGGGAATATGCATCCATAGATAGATGAACGTCAAGTTCGGGGCAGAAGAAGATATCAGATGATAGATGACATTAAGTTATATGGATCGTATACGGTATCTAAAAGGAAGACGGAAAAAAGAAAAGATTGGAGAATGCTGGATTTGCAGTGAAAGACCTGCCCTTGGGAAGAAAACAATGGATGAATGGCTAGCACTAAATCCATCACTACCATAATACAGTATATAAACAGTAACAATATCACACTTCGATCGATTTTATATTTTCTCTCAAAGTCAGCAGTCCGTTTGGATGCCGAACCCCTAGGTACAAATCCCTCTCCAGATATTTTCTTCATTAGATTTCGGCTGCCTTTCTGTTTACCTTCATGTCCTGCTGTGCTTTTTTCTATATTCCGTTTTATTTTCTCTTATTTTGCCTGAAAAAAGAGAACTTTTATGAGGTATTTCTTTTGTTTCTCGTCGATGACGCGTGCGAGCAACTCTTGTTATCGTGCTGTCCTACAACTAGCTCCTCCTTGTTCTCTCCAAGGTCCGCTCTTGTTTTTTAGCTGGAGAATATGAATTTTTCAGAGATCCATGTAAGGACTTTTGTATCAAGCTTTCCTGCGGACAAAGCCTACACAAACAAAGATCTCTGTGCCTACAGACGGTTTAACTTCATTTGAATGGGCGTGGTGAAGCATACATTGTTATTTTCGTACGGAGACGAATTAACGGGCTATCCCAAGGGGAATTAACTCCAGGATAACTTAAATTTCTCCTGAATGTAGTATTGTAGTGATCTACTTTAAATGCTTACTTTTTTTCCTACAGTGAAGCATTTTATAGTCCACATCGGAGAGAAGATGATAGGAGAAATAAACGAATTGATTTCTACATAACAATCTCGCAGATCGGTAAATCAGAGTAAGTACAATTCTACGGAATAATAAGGGAGTAATTGATGTTTTGTTATTTGAAATGTTGTATCAGTGAAGACGTGTGTTGTTTCTGTGAAGTGTGTTGTGTCAGTGAATAGTGTTTGTGTCGGTGAAGTTTTATAGTTTATAGTAGTAGTGCAAAGTATTTGAACAGTGAAGTGTGTTGTGTCAGTGAATAGTGTTTGTGTCGGTGAAGTTTTATAGTTTATAGTAGTAGTGCAAAGTACTTGAACAGTGAACTGTTTTTGAAGTGTTAGTGAAATCAGGATAGTGTCAGTGAAATGTTTCATAGTTCCAGTGCAGTGAGTGAATTGATAGCGAAATAAGTGTAGTGCTGAAAGGTACTTGTGCAGATATGAACGTATCATATAAACTCGTGAGTTTAAAAGTTCGAACTTAGGGTTAAGATACAAATTAGATTTACTTTAATAAATTATGTTATATTAAATGATTGTGCTACATTTAATTTAGGTTGCTCCTTATTAATATTATTATATATTGCTTTTATTATTAATATTATGAATTGTAATTTATTATTAATTGCAATTATTACCACAGCCACCGGGTATTTACCCATTTGCGGTGTGAATAAATACATACACCGTTGCGCGTTGTTCGGAGACTTTAGGTAACCAAACGCAGAACTCTACCGGTAGTAATAATTTAGACCCACCGCCAGTAGTGCACTCTGGATAGTCTCTAACGAACTAAGTGGTCTACCCGGCAGTAGCGACATCTATGTATGATACTCGTAGAGTCGCGGCAAATGACGGAAATCTAAAAGCCCGTCATTGCAGACACAAAACAGAAAAACATGAATTTCATAAGTTTCGAATATAAATGATGGACTAAAGGCTCATTCACAATGAAAATTAAACATAACATAAGCGTTAATTTAAAAATATAAACGTTACGGTAAAATCAAGAAGTCATACCATCATTCACGATGGGAACATAAACATAACCGCAAACATACTTGGTAACCATGGAAACATAACAACGACGCCATTTCCTCATATTCTGCCGTATACTTCAACGCTCCACAATTGTGTTCTGTTTGCAAATCACGTAAGCATAAGCATGAAAGTTTGGAGTTTGCAAACTTTCATGTTAAAGTCTTACGATAATGTTTATGTGAATCTTTGTGAATGATCCCATTTGGTAAACTGGGCGCAAACTTCTGTGTTTATGTTACGGTTATGTTTAATTTTCATTGTGAATGGGTCTTAATTGTCCGTTGACATATGATTTTCAACGAAATTCAATAGAAACTGTAAAATATACAATGTTACGCCTCATGTTTTAAAAGTTAATTTCAGATTATTTTTTTTCTTTCCAGATTAACTTCCTCTCTCCTCTGAACACTTAGTAAATGTGACAGGAAAATGTACGGTTCGAACCCTATAGATTCTTCGTTGTTACATTTAATATCCTTCCTTATTCGATAGCCATACTTCTCCTGTCATTACCCATTCGATACGAAAGCACTTTGCAGCTTAAAGCCATCCACACGGCGTAAAAATCTATACAGAGGCGCAGAGTTTTTTAAGCGATAGAAAAGTTGAAATCCATTCGTTATGTTTAGAGCATTGAGCAACGTCTACGTGGTTAGATCTGTTTGTATTAACTCAATTCCCCTCTGTGGAACAGATGTAGTTCTTGTGGTTACAAAGCTAGTGTATCTAGGTTTGATTCCAGGCGAGGGAATTGGGGACGTGTCAATTCCATTGGGGTTTGACCCTTGCCTTGCATTGATCACATAACCAAGGTCCTCCGCTGTAGATGTTCAGTGTAGGTGAGTAAATGTCACGACAGTGGAAGTGCTATAGTTAAAAGGTTGAACGCATAGAAAACATTATTAGTATTACGTATCAGCATACGAAGATAATTTTGTATTATTTCTACTTATTTAATTACGTTTCTAAAATGCCTCAGCAGTAGTGATATCCCTGATTGTAATTGGTCTTCCAGATTTCTCCTTATCAGCAACATAAGCAATCTCTTCAAACCTCCTGACCAAATCCCCTTAATTGAAGAGAAGGTTTCCAAAGTCACCTAAGTTTAAATGACAAGTTCCGAGAAAAATGACAAAAACTGATCAAATAAATTTGAATCCCTTAGATCCGTTTGAAAAAAGCATATGTAGGCACTAAGTCAAGACTTAGAGTCTGATAAATAAACATGCACAGTTATATTGAGCAATATTGAGCAATATTATACATATAGATGTACTATTATTTATTAGCACGTTTTCAGACTCTCTCTCGCTATCATAATATTAATACTCGATCACAACGCGATACCACGCTAGAAATTCCACTTCACACATCATCTCTGTATTCCTCATCTTTCACTGTTGCTACCTCTCGTCACTGGAACTCTCTGCCGCCTGAAGTCAAGGGCTGCCGAACATTGAAATCTTTCAAATCCAAGTTAGAAAATTATCTTATGACGAGTTGCCAAACTTACTTACTATTATGACAAGTGTTGTATTGCATGCTTCCACGTATTCACATTTTTTTTATGTTCTAGTGATATTTAACTTATTTTATATTTTTGTTTTCATATTTTTCGATAATGGTATATCTCTAATGTGATAAGTTGAGCTATATATAATCATAATTTTCCTTACTGTGTGTATTTAAAAATATTGTATTCATTGTATGCTTTGTATGCTTTGTATGCTATTATTATTACTATTATTATTATCATTATTATTATTACTATTCTTATTTTTTATCATTATTATTATTATTATTATTATTATTATCAATAATTGTCCTATTTTTTTATACTTTGTATGCCTCATTTATTTTGACCTGCTGTTCACATTTTATTATGCTTTTTTCTTACTTTCTGTATGTTATATATTATGTCTGATTTCTTCTTACTTGTTGTTTACATTTTATTATTATTATCTTATTCAGTTTTATGTGTAAAATTGTAGTGTACTTTGTAAATTTGTAGTGTTTTTGTAACGCAGTTTTTACTCCTGGTTGAGTGTTAGAGAAGGCCATACGGCCTTAACTCTGCCAGGATAAATAAATAATAATAATAATAATAATAATAATAATAATAATTATTATTATTATCATTATTATTATTATATTATCATAATTTTCTCTCAAATCCAATGCACGGGTCTTCTGAACGTACGTGCTTTGTACCTAAAACAAGTTCTACTTTGTAGGTTTCACCTCTTCACCTATGATTATATCCAACCACTCTCTAAAAGAACACACAGATTAAAATAAAAATGGCACAAAGAAAACACATTATATAATATATCATAACCTAAAACAGACATAAAAGTGTATAATTGAGTAGATATCTTTATCCCTTCGTCAGTTCGCATCACAAACTTCAACAGCTGAAGTTCTAATCTGTCCCGCCTTCAAGAGGAACAATCCAGTATTTTGTTCGTATTCTCTAGTCTCCATGAGGTTAAGACATGCAAGCAAGCTCCTATTATATATAGGCTTGAAAAGAATAGATTAAAGCGTGAATAAAGGAAGTCAAAATCTAAAAAAAAGGACTTGGGACGCTATGGAATCCACCTCTTCGATTACGAATGGAAATGGGCCTTCTCTTAAATTTTTAGGAGTTCTAGATTTTCTCAAACCTTGAGAAAGATTCTTATTGCTTTCATAAGGGAATAATTATTGTATCACTATATACAAACACTTAATGCTAGAACCATGGTTTGAAACTTCAAAATTCTTGTAGCAGTTGTAATGAAATTATTTATATTACGAGTAAAACGAACAAAATAGTACTAACTATGAAAATGCAGAAAGTAACAAATCAGAAATACCATTGTTTGCCTAACACAATGATTTTTTCTTACCTCAAATACTTATTACTTTACCTAACACAATGATTTTTTATTACCTCAAATACTTATTACTAGCCTAACACAATTATTTTTTCTCACCTAGAATACTTATTACTTGCCTAACACAATGATTTTTTTGTTACCTTAAATACTTATTACTAGCCTAACACAATGATTTTTTGTTACCTCAAATACTTATTACTTACCTAATACAATGATTGTTTGTTACCTTAAATACTTATTACTAGCCTAACACAATGATTTTTTCTCACCTCGAATACTTATTACTTGCCTAACACAATGATTTTTTTGTTACCTTAAATACTTATTACTAGCCTAACACAATGATTTTTTGTTACCTCAAATACTTATTACTTGCCTAATACAATGATTGTTTGTTACCTTAAATACTTATTACTAGCCTAACACAATGATTTTTTCTTACCTCGAATACTTATTACTAGCCTAACACAATGATTTTTTGTTACCTCAAATACTTATTACTAGCCTAATACAATGATTGTTTGTTACCTTAAATACTTATTACTAGCCTAATACAATGATTTTTTGTTACCTCAAATACTTATTACTTGCCTAATACAATGATTGTTTGTTACCTTAAATACTTATTACTTGCCTAATACAATGATTTTTTGTTACCTCAAATACTTATTACTAGCCTAATACAATGATTGTTTGTTACCTTAAATACTTATTACTAGCCTAATACAATGATTTTTTGTTACCTCAAATACTTATTACTAGCCTAATACAATGATTGTTTGTTACCTTAAATACTTATTACTAGCCTAACACAATGATTTTTTGTTACCTCAAATACTTATTACTAGCCTAATACAATGATTGTTTGTTACCTTAAATACTTATTACTAGCCTAACACAATGATTTTTTGTTACCTCAAATACTTATTACTAGCCTAATACAATGATTTTTTGTTACCTTAAATACTTATTACTAGCCTAACACAATGATTGTTTGTTACCTTAAATACTTATTACTAGCCTAATACAATGATTGTTTGTTACCTCAAATACTTATTACTAGCCTAATACAATGATTGTTTGTTACCTTAAATACTTATTACTAGCCTAACACAATGATTGTTTGTTACCTCAAATACTTATTACTAGCCTAATACAATGATTGTTTGTTACCTTAAATACTTATTACTAGCCTAATACAATGATTTTTTGTTACCTCAAATACTTATTACTTGCCTAATACAATGATTGTTTGTTACCTTAAATACTTATTACTAGCCTAACACAATGATTTTTTCTTACATCGAATACTTATTACTTGCCTAACACAATGATTTTTTGTTACCTCAAATACTTATTACTTGCCTAATACAATGATTGTTTGTTACCTTAAATACTTATTACTAGCCTAACACAATGATTTTTTCTTACCTCGAATACTTATTACTTGCCTAACACAATGATTTTTTGTTACCTCAAATACTTATTACTTGCCTAATACAATGATTGTTTGTTACCTTAAATACTTATTACTAGCCTAACACAATGATTTTTTCTTACCTCGAATACTTATTACTAGCCTAACACAATGATTTTTTCTTACCTCGAATGCTTATTACTTGCCTAACACAATGATTTTTTGTTACCTCAAATACTTATTACTAGCCTAATACAATGATTGTTTGTTACCTTAAATACTTATTACTAGCCTAACACAATGATTTTTTGTTACCTCAAATACTTATTACTTGCCTAATACAATGATTGTTTGTTACCTTAAATACTTATTACTAGCCTAACACAATGATTTTTTCTTACATCGAATACTTATTACTTGCCTAACACAATGATTTTTTGTTACCTCAAATACTTATTGCTTGCCTAATACAATGATTGTTTGTTACCTTAAATACTTATTACTAGCCTAACACAATGATTTTTTCTTACCTCGAATACTTATTACTTGCCTAACACAATGATTTTTTCTTACCTCGAATACTTATTACTTGCCTAACACAATGATTTTTTGTTACCTAAAATACTTATTACTTGCCTAATACAATGATTGTTTGTTACCTTAAATACTTATTACTACCCTAACACAATGATTTTTTCTTACCTCGAATACTTATTACTAGCCTAAAACAATGATTTTTTCTTACCTCGAATACTTATTACTTGCCTAACACAATGATTTTTTGTTACCTAAAATACTTATTACTTGCCTAATACAATGATTGTTTGTTACCTTAAATACTTATTACTACCCTAACACAATGATTTTTTCTTACCTCGAATACTTATTACTTGCCTAACACAATGATTTTTTGTTACCTCAAATACTTATTACTTGCCTAATACAATGATTGTTTGTTACCTTAAATACTTATTACGTGCCTAATACAATGATTGTTTGTTACCTTAAATACTTATTACTTTGCCTAACACAAAGATTTTTTGTTATCTTAAATACTTATTACTTGCCTAACACAATGATTTTTTGTTATTTTAAATACTTATTACTTGCCTAACACAATGATTTTTTGTTACCTCAAATACTTATTACCTGCTAATACAATGATTGTTTGTTACCTTAAATACTTATTACTTGCCTAATACAATGATTTTTTGTTACCTCAAATACTTATTACTAGCCTAATACAATGATTTTTTGATACCTTAAATACTTATTACTACCCTAACACAATGATTTTTTCTTACCTCGAATACTTATTACTTTGCCTAACACAATGATTTTTTGTTATCTTAAACACTTATTACTAGCGTAATACAATGATTTTTTGTTACCTTAAATACTTATTACTAGCCTAACACAATGATTTTTTCTTACCTCGAATACTTATTACTAGCCTAACACAATGATTTTTTCTTACCTCGAATACTTATTACTTTGCCTAACACAATGATTTTTTGTTATCTTAAATACTTATTACTAGCCTAACACAATGATTTTTTCTTATCTCGAATACTTATTACTTTGCCTAACACAATGATTTTTTGTTATCTTAAATACTTATTACTAGCCTAACACAATGATTTTTTCTTACCTCGAATACTTATTACTTTGCCTAACACAATGATTTTTTGTTACCTCAAATACTTATTACTTGCCTAACACAATGCTTTTTTTACCTCAAATACTTATTACTTTGCCTAACACAATGATTTTTTGTTATCTCAAATGCTTATTACTTGCCACAATGATTTTTTATTATCTCAAATACCTATTACTTTCCTAACAAAATGTTTTTTGTTACCTTAAATACTTATTTCTTTCCTAACACAATGATTTTTTGTTACCTCAAATACTTATTACTTGCCTAACACAATGATTTTTATTAACTCAAATACTTATTACTTTCCTAACAGAATGTTATTTGTTACCTTAAATACTTATTACTTGCCTAACACAATGATTTTTTTACCTGAAATACTTATTACTTTGCCTAACACAATGATTTTTTGTTATTTCAAATACTTATTACTTGCCACAATGATTTTTTATTACCTCAAATACCTACTACTTTCCTAACAAAATGATTTTTGTTAAATTAAATACTTATTTCTTTCCTAACACAATGATTTTTTGTTACCTCAAATACTTATTACTTGCCTAACACAATGATTTTTATTACCTCAAATACTTATTGCTTTCCTAACAGAATGTTTTTTGTTACCTTAAATACTTATTACTTGCCTAACACAATGATTTTTTACCTAAAATACTTATTACTTTGCCTAACACAATAATTTTTATTACCTCAAATACTTATTACTTTGCCTAACACAATGTTGTTTTGTTACCTCAAATACTTATTACTTAGCCTATCACAATGATATTTTGTTACCTAAAATACTTATTACTTTGCTTAACACAATGATTTTTTGTTACCTAAAATACTTATTACTTTGCCTATCACAATGATTTTTTGTTACCTAAAATACTTATTACTTTGCTTAACACAATGATTTTTTTTACCTAAAATACTTATTACTTTGCCTAACACAATGTTGTTTTGTTACCTCAAATACTTATTACTTTGCCTATCACAATGATTTTTTGTTACCTAAAATACTTATTACTTTGCTTAACACAATGATTTTTTGTTACCTTAAATACTTATTACACTTTAAAATTTGAAGTGATTTTTAATCCATTTACCTACGCGTTTTTATACGAGAATTTAATTGCGTTTATGAAGTTTTTGTTATTTTGTAGCTTTAATGTTCATAATTTATTTCTGTTGCTCATATCTTATGCTTTTTCACAATATACAGTATAATGGGAAAAAACTGGCAGATTATATTTGATTTTAAAGATATGTTTACATACTTTTACGAAAATATGTTGAAGTATGAAACTAACAACTGTACAGCTTCCTCCCTCTCTAAAACTGTAAATACGTACTTCCATTTTGTTGCATCTTTGACATTCAACTTTTTCTTTAATATTGCTGAAAATATATTTTTCTTATACACTTCTGTAATTGCTACATGTATAAACTCTTCTTTTATTAAAAAAACTGATACACTTATTTTCTTCTCCAAGTGTTTGGAAGAAAGCTTCAGTCCTTTCCAAGAATCTAGGCTATCTCATTGCTTCTCTCGTAGGAAGTAATACAATGAAAACGTCGAGCAGGGCTGTCATGGTTTCAAATAAATGAAACGTGAGTTTGCACTCCGGGTAGCCTACTAGCAGGAGAAGAACAGAAAAGCAAACCCGAGTTTGTTCTCAGAGGGCCATGTCCGTTCATGGGGTTAAGAAAGGGATGGAGGAAGATGCTTTCAGCTTCACGCTATCACAGCTTCATCAAGAAGCAGAAGGGTTCACGAGGGAAGGATGCAGGCTAAGCTTACAGAAATTAGCAGATTGCGTGAGATGTTATGGATCTAAGTCACACGTAAAACTTTTATAACACCATTCTCCGTGGCACGTGAAACATCTGCTTCTATGGCCCGCATTCTAGGGATCGTGGGTACACGAAGCACTAAACAGTGAACCCTTCCTCCTTTTAGGACGATATCTAAAAATACTTAGGGGTTGTTACACCCACAAAGACTTCCTGCCGTTTCTGAGTCAAGAATTGTTATAGAGACACCAAATGAAAGTGACAGGGGTTTGATCAAATCCCTATAATTGCGTCAAAAGTTAAGCTGTTCGTGATTGTTACTGATATTGTGAACATGTCTCGGATTGTAAGGGTGTTCGGGATTTCAAATAAAATGTTGATAACTCTCTTCATTTCCTTCTTCATTCTTCCGGCATTAAATTTTGCTAGACGAATTAATTCGTTCATAATTGCTTCTTCATTCCATAAGGCCTAGTTTAGAGACAATGCAATTGACAGTCGAAAGATTCACATATCTATATGAGACTCTTACTTACTTATTGGCTTTTAAGAAACCTGGGGGTTCATTGTCGCCCTCACATAAGCCCGCCATTAATCCCTATCCTGTGCAAGATTAATCCAGTCTCTACGATCATATCCCACCTCCCTCAAATCCATTTTAATATTATCCTCCCATCTACTTCTCGGCCTCCCTAAAGGTCTTTTTCCCTCCGGCTTCCCAACTAATACTCTATATGCATTTCTGGATTCGTCCATACGTGCTACATGCCCTGTCCATCTCAAACGTCTGGATTTAATGTTCATAATTATGTCAGATGATGAATACAATGCGTGCAGTTCTGTGTTGTGTAACTTTCTCCATTCTCCTGTAACTTCATCCCTCTTAGTCAAAAATATTTTCCTAAGCACCTTATTCTCAAACATCCTTAACCTATGTTCCTCTCTCAAAGTGAGAGTCCAAGTTTCACAACCATAAAGAACAACCGGTAATATAACTGTTTTACAAATTCTAGCTTTCAGACTTTTTGACAGCAGACTGGCTGATAAAAGCTTCTCAACCGAATAATAACAGGCATTTCCCATATTTATTCTGTGTTTAATTTCCTTCCGAGTATCATTTATATTTGTTACTGTTGCTCCCAGGTATTTGAATTTTTCCACCTCTTCAAAGGATAAATCTCCAATTTTTATATTTCCATTTCGTACAATATTCTTGTCACGAGACATAATCATATACTTAGTCTTTTCGGGATTTACTTCCAAACCTATCTCTTTACTTGCTTCCAGTAAAATGTCCGTAGTTTCCTTAATCGTTTGTGGATTTTCCCCTAACATATTCACGTCATCCGCATAGACAAGCAGCTGATGTAACCCGGACGGACGGACGGACGGACGACGGACGGACGGACGGACGGACAGACAGACAGACAGACAGACAGACGGACGGACGGACGGACGGACGGACGGACGGACGGACGGACGGACGGACAGACAGACAGACAGACAGACAGACAGACAGACAGACAGACAGACAGACAGACAGACAGACAGACAGACAGACAGACAGATAGATAGATAGATAGATAGATAGATAGATAGATAGATAGATAGATAGATAGATAGATAGATAGATAGATTTATTCTTTCCATAATATTCTTACATTTGCTTTATAGCATAGAATAAAGAACATGTCCAATTCTTACGTTTAACATATAAAAATGCAAATATGAAATATGCACAGAATTAATACCATAATAACAATAATACTTTATGCAATGCAATATGTTTACCATTTAATAGTATTAAAATATTCACATAGTACTGTGAAATGTCAAGAATTCATCTACTGAATAGAAAGTATGAGATAGTAAGTAATTTTTTAGTTTTGCCTTAAAGAGTGCAGGGTTTTGGCTATGATTCTTAATGTCTTCGGAAAGACTATTGAACATTTTTATCGCGGCGTAACGTACTCCCCTTTGATAGCACGATAAATTTGATGATGGCGTATGAAAATCATTCTTTCTGCGGGTATTTATACTATGTATGGCTGAATTAGTAGGGAACTTTTCTTTATTACATAAGAGGAAATTTATTAAAGAGTATATTTGTATTGATTTGTTAAGGTCAGAATCTCTAATTTAAAACAAATGATCTACATGATTCTCTCGCCTTTGAACCAACTATTATTCTAATGGCTCTTTTTTTTCAAATACGTAAATTACAGAATTAAGTGGGTATCATTTATACAACAATGGAAATATCATCTGATGAAAATCATAATAACAGAAAAGATGAAACAATTTCTCAAATATTTGCAGCCGGAAAATATGTGAAATACACTCATTTAATGTGGCATGAAACAAAAATTTAAACCCATGTTGAATCTTTCGTACACTACTTTTAACACTTGAATATAAATAATTGATTAAATGGCGATCTTACTCGTGTTAATTATGTAAGCATGTGTGGCTTACAGCTGTTTCGGTGCTACTTGACACCATCCTCAGAGCCTACTAGATCTCGGCGCTATCTCAACTTCGCTGCCTGTTGTGTGGGTGCGTTTGTGTGATGAAGAGTTGTGTCAAATAGCGTGTGTGCTCTGAAATTGATATGTGTGTTGAGGATTTGATCAGGGTGTGTTTTAGTGTGTCTGTATATTTCATATTGTTCTAGTGTGTTGAGTTTTTGGTTTTTGGGTTGCATGTGTAGGATTTCCATGTCTGTATTTATGTTATTGTATGCCGAACACAAAACTAATGCTAACCACACATACAATAACATAAATACAGACAGGGAAATCCTACGCATACAACCCAAAAACCAAAAACTCAACACACTAGAACAATATGAAATATACAGACACACTAAAACACACCCTGATCAAATTCTCAACACACAGATCAATTTCAGAACACACACACTATTTGACACAACTCTTCATCATACGAACGCACCCACACAACAGGCAGCGAAGTTGAGATAGCGCTGAGATCTAGTAGGCTCTGAGGATGGTGTTAAGTAGCACCGAAACAGCTGTAAGCCATATATGCTTACATAATTAACACGAGTAAGATCGCCATTTAATCCAAGATTTAAACATTTGCCTCAAAATGCACTACTCTGATGGCACACCCACCAACTGTAAACTAAACTGTCTCAACTAACATAGGATGACAATCTAATGGAGACTAGAGAGAAATGTGGCACGAAATATAATTATAGCATAATGTATTATTCCAGCATATGCCATGGACCGAATTTTTGCGAAACGCATACAATACATGAGAAAGTGTATGTCAACTTCATTTTTTCTAGAAACCGTTCTGTGTACAAATATTACCTAACATCTTGACTTTAAATAAGGTAGGTGTCCCTGATATGGCCATGCTAAGGTTTGAGAATTTTTCTAGCCGCCATTTTGAAAAAATGTAAACCACTTTTTTCTTACTCGTTCTCAGTCTAATGGACTTTCTTAAAACAATTTCCTTTCCCCATACAAATAGCTCTAATTGTCCAAAAAGTCCCAAATTCCAAAAGTCTACCTAGTGGCCATATCAGGAACATGTGCACATGATATGGCCACCCTTGTTTCATGTTCTACAAATCGTGATTTTTTTCAGTTTGATAGCACAGTTGTGCTAAAATTAAATAATTTTGGTATAAAATGAATAAGCATGACACTCAATAATCTTTTTTATAATTGAAAAGTGCAGTCAAAACAGGTTTTTCCATAAAAAATTAAGTTGTTTTTCTTAAAATACAAAACTTTTGCGTAATCCCAGCTATAAGGCATGTAAATTTGTCAGGTGAAAAAAATAAAAGTGAAATGAACTTGATATGGCCATGGTGGATTTGATATGGCCATATCAGGAGCAGGTAAGCTTTCACGAAAATCGTTTGATTATGAAAAACTCGTAAAAGATACGCCATCAACGACAACACCAATCAACAGAACATTAAAAACTGAATGGAGTACTATGGTTTTCATGAAACAAGTCTTTGAAAAACATGCATAAAATAAATGAGACTTACCAGAGAAAAATAAGAAGAGGTCACATGAAAACCGCAAAACAGGCAACTGACGCCATATTGCTCAACCTGACTGGATGGAAAACGATCAAGTGACATACCAGGATGCCCTTTCACTGGATGCTGCTGCAATTTAGCGGATTTTTTGATTAACCAACTCACAATAGGAGGGTGGCCATATCAGGAACATGGCCATAACAGGAGCACCAACCTTATTACCTCTAGCAATTTTATTTTGTGGATCCACAATGTATTTCCATTGCTGTTATAAACATGTAACTTGCACCATGATTATAAGGTACAATGATATGTATCCTGTAGAAGTTCTACCCTATTCTCGTCCTAACTTTACCTGTGATGCTGTATCAACAAAGGCGGAAGCGAAGTTGGGATCGCAGAGGAATAAATGTTTCATCCGAAACATCATTTCGAAGTCTGCCTAGAAGAAATGAAGACGGCAGCCCGAGACTGGAATATTTATGCATCAGACTGGAAATCTGTCATAGAAAGTGTATGACTTCCTTTATGCCATAGATGCAAAACAGTTACTAATTTACGAACCAAAGCATTGAAGGTACATGAGAAGATCTTCACAACGTTGGCAGGAGATCTTAAAGGACTACCAAGATTATATCTGCAATGTTGACGATGGTATTTAATTTGATCTTTTCTACTAGTAGATTTTATTTTTAATTTTCAATAATTCTCAGATTATAACAATGCAAAGTGAAACCGTGACTAATGTCTTTAATTTCAGAGGTTATTCTTTGATATATTTCAAAGAAAAAACTTTAATACAATTTTGCTCGTTTTTGCTAACTTCTCGAGATAAAAATTATTTTATATGACAGATTTGATAGCGTGTTTCGGAAAGCCCTTGATTTAATTCCCAATATTCTCAGTCAATTTAAGATAGCAGTGTATTGTAATAATAAATGACTGAAAGAAATTTAGTTTTGTCTTTTAAATGTGCAGAAATTTGACCCGAACAAGTGCAAATTTTCGTTCTGAAAAGGAATTTTACAATGTAACATTTGTTCGGATCAAATTTCTGCATATTCAAAGGACACAACTAAAATTCTTTCAATCATTTATTATCATAATATACTGCTCTCTTAAATTGACTGAGCATATCGGGAATTAAATCAATGGCTTTCCCAAAACACGCTATGAAATGTCCCATATAAATTTTTTTTTGTCTGCAAAACAATGTAAAAACGAGGAAAAATTGTATTAGACTTTTTTGTTTGAAATATCTCAAAGAATAACCCCCTGAAATTAACGACATTATGGTTCACCCTGTAGAAACACATTACATAAGTTTATTGAAAAATAACTTTGGAATTGAGGTTCTTATACTATAGTTTTAAAGTAAGTTTCTATAAAATTAACATAAAATTAATTTCACAAACTATTTTTATACGATAGTCCGTAAAGTTGCATTTTACCCACTGTTAGTGGGCTTTAAAACACTTGTGCGAATAAAAATACGAAATCACTTTACGAACTGCTATTCATTTTACGCTCTGCCAAAGAAAATGCAATATTGAATGTACAAACTTCATTGAAAAAGGAATTAATGTATTACCTGTATCTTTCATGACGTAAATATTTCACGTAACAAAAATAAGCTTCAAGGTATTTACTCTATTTATTGTATCATGGTACTCTTTGTCAATGGCAACCTGTAGTGGTTATAGGAAGAAATATATATATATATATATATATATATATATATATATATATATATATATAATGTAACTGAGCTTGACTATTTGTAATTTTTTACTATATTTTATGTAATCTCTAAGTTATCTTCTTTTCTGTTGTTTTGTAATCTATCACATAATTTTCTATTTCATATATATTATTGAAACTTGGTTGAGTGAAAGAAAAGGCCTTATGACCTTATAATAATAATAATAATAATAATAATAATAATAATAATAATAATAATAATATATTTTAGCTGGCAGAGTTAAGGCCGTAAGGCCTTCTCTTCCACTCAACCAGCAAAAAATGTATATACATATGCATGAACTTACAAAGAATTCAACAATTTGATTTAGATGAGAGTTACATGTATACAAGTGTTATTTACGAATTAAACAACAAAATACTATGAACTATTAATTAAACACTGAAATAAACTGTGTAGCAGAATTAAACTAAAATACATAGAATGTTAATATATTTCAAATAATATTAGATAATATAAAGAGATTATTATGAGACAATTTTGAAAACACAGCACAATCAGGATGATGTCTAAAGAAAAAAAGTAACACTGTAGTCAGTGATAGTTTAAATCAGTATGATTGGCGTGAAATGCTAATAAGGTTATCTTTTAAGCTGTTCTTAAAGATGTTTGTTGTCTTGCAGCCCCTAATATTTTGTGACAAGGAATTCCATTGACGCGAGGTGGATATTGTAAAAGATGATGAATAACAAGATGTTCTATGAAGAGGTATACTTAGCGTGCCACAGATGAGTGATCTGGTATTTACGTCGTGGTTAGAGTATAGATAAGAGAAACGAGAAGAAAGGTAATTTGGTGTTGAGGTGTGCAGAATTCGAAAGAGTAAAGACAAAGAGTGTAAAGTTCTGCGTTCTTTAAGTCGGAGCCACGAAAGACTTGCGAAGGAAGGTGATATGTGATCATATCGTCGGATGTTGCACACGTATCTGACGCACATATTCTGAGCTCCCTGTAACTTGACTGACAGTTCAGAACTTAGGTCACTTAACAAAACGTCACAATAATCGAAGTGCGGCATTACTAGGGTTTGTACTAGGGTAAGTTTTAGTTGCTGGGGCAAGAAATTTCTCAAGCGATTCAAACAGTGAATGGAGGAACAGATTTTTTTATCGTTTCTTTAACTTGAAAATTCCAACTTAGATTATTATCGAAAAAGAAGCCAAGATTTTTTACGACAGATGAATAAGGGATTATCTCTGCCAGACAAAATAAAAACAACTGCTACTGCTACTGCTACTGCTACTACTACTACTACTACTACTACTACTACTACTACTACTACTACTACTACTACTACTACTACTACTTCTACTACTACTACTACTACTACTACTACTACTACTACTACTACTACTACTACTACTACTACTACTACTACTGATTTGAAAACAGCCGCTATTCAAAGTAGAGTAAGAGTTCCTTTCTAGGATCCTATCTTTCTGCTTTGTTGATTTTGTCACAATTGACCTTTTTATCGAAACTTAGACATGGAAGTCATTTTATTCCTACAACAGCTAAATTAAAAACATGATCATATTAGCTTTAGTGGGGACTCCATTGTTTACTGGGGACAAACGAATAAACATGGCGAAGGCAGTACGTGTTACGCATGACTGAGACTGTGTCTCTGAAGAGAGGAACTGGGTCAGAGAGTATAAACTTTGTATTATTAAATTGTATCTCGTCTCCCAACTGGAGACGTGCAAAGTGCTGCATGTAGAGCAGAGGTGTTATTAAAAAATA